>NW_022639463.1:398265-433803 GCF_010583005.1 Odontomachus brunneus
GAGAGAGAGAGAGAGAGAGAGAGAGAGAGAGAGAGAGAGAGAGAGAGAGAAAGAGAGACAGAGAGAAGTATAATTATACAAAGAACGAATGGCTTGGGACGCGATACGATATGCAATTATATAAGAGATACGTTATATTATATACATATATATTTATTGTTTGTACATATTAACTAATTTCGATACGGCGTGATATCTCTACAACAGTTAAACGCAATAATATTGCATATCTTTTTCGAAGATCTCGATTGAATTTTATGTCACACTCACAAACGAGCAAGAGATTGATCGAGAGAGCGAAAAGCGCCGAGCATGCAAACAATCGGGAATTTGTTATCCTTTGTTCTCGGCGTCGAGTCAACGACAGAGTCAGTCACGCCGTATCGCGTCTGATACATTGTACGTGAATTAGGACATTAGAATGAAAAATATAACATATAACGAACAATGCACACGTTTTCTATGCGCTAGTTCACGTTATGCGTCGCGCGCGGCTTTCCGTCGCGTCGATCGAGTCTATTTTATGTTTCTTCGTAACATCGCGTTTTTTCTTATTTTTTTTTTTTTGGTTTATTACATCTTAACATTACAGACTTTGATTATAATGTCCTACGTAACACCAGATATGTCTTGAGCAGGTAATGCGAACAAAGCTGGAGGGGAGAGAAGAGATGTTTATGTGAGAGAGAGTTGACCTTTCTCGTTTGAAAAGTATAAAGTAAAAGTGTTAACGCCTGGACGCATACCCAACTAAAGTTTCAACATTCGTATTTAGAGACCAAAACAATAAGAATGTCCAGAGTTAGGTACGCGTCTAGGGATATTGATATACTTTTACTTTACACGTACCGTATAAATATACGTATTTTTACATTAATAATAACGCGTATCAACTGTATTCACACACCGTGCACCGAGACGCGTGTGTAAGACGCTGTATACTCGACGGTGCGGGATATAACCACAGCACGATAACTTCTTCACAACCAAAATTTCCCAATCTTCAATCATTATAGCGATCTAATACGGTTTGTCACGCGTTGGAACTCGCCGAGGAAGACTGTCGTTGCGGATCACATTGACAGATCTCGCGTTCTCGGCCACTTCGCTGGCCCTAACCATATCACTCGACGACGCATCTTTTATCCGGTAATCACGCCAAAAAACATGAAACAACAACGAAGGCGCGGTTCAACATACCGGAATAAGTATCAACGAATCGTCTCCTATCGAAAGAATATTACTGACGACTCCGTCTTTTAATCGTTTTCAAATGCACTCGGAAAAGCGACTCGCTGATCCGAAACCAGCGCAAAAGGCACACAATAATCCTAACAGAAAAGGAACACGCGCATAATCTCGCGCATCTCTCACGTATCGTGTCGATTTTCCTCGACCTCGCCCCGTAAGCGCGACATTTTCGCAATCAGTCGCGATTCCTTTGTGCGTCGTGTCTAATTTTGGCGATATGCGCTTGAAAGCTCAATCTCGGCAAGGTGCGAAATCAAAAGTGAGTCCGTGCAGCATGCGCGTAAATGAATAACAACGAGTGAGATATCGAGTCATCGTAACGAGAATTTCCGTAAAGCAAAATGTGAAATCCGACTTTCATTCAAGCCGGCATTCTTCACCATATCTCGCGATCAAGAGCAGTACGGGAGCATTCTCACCGAAATTGCATGTCGAGTATTTCTAACAAGAAATACAATATTTTTATCATCAGCTTGGTGCAAAAACAATGGACGATTTCGCTTTTATTTTACCCTAATCGTTATGGTCCCACTATTGCGGAACACTGAATTGATGATGTTAGAAGCGAAAAAAACGTATGCCAAACATTTTTGCCATTTTAAAATAGACAAATATTTGTATGAAAGAACATTTTAGATTACTTGAGCATATTTGTAAAATAATCTGAATACTATCTTTTTTCTTGACAGTTAATAAATAGCCTTAAAACTTACATGACAAGCGACTTTGTTCTCTTTAATCTACCTTTTCTTATGATTCTGCTTATTTTTCTGTTATTCTCATTATTCTGTTATTTTTAAGAGTATTTATTGACTCAAAGGAAAAAGATTAAATTTTCAGGGCATTTTACAAGTATATTTGAACGATCTAAAGTGTTTTTTCATGCATATATGTTTTTATTTGAAAATAACACATAAGAATTGTTGGCACGCGTTTCTGACATTATCAAAGCAGGAATTCTGCAGCAGTGGGATCAGAGTCTTAAATGTGAAATTAAATACTCCTATCCTACTTCTATCCGTGTGACTCGCGTTATACAACATCTCGCAAGGCTTACTCTTTACTCGATCTTTTTATGCAATATTTTTCGTTTCTAACAGTGGATAATCGCACAAGGAATAAGCTCCGAAGTTACATCGAACGCAACTGATGCACAGTACGCGTTGATGCCAATCAATGTTGTTAAATGGTGTTCTACGATTAATGCTAGTAAAAGTGTTAAAACGAAAAATCGGCCGTTCTATTTGCACCACTTCACAATAAAAGATCCACTAATTTAAAATGTCTCACGATGCCTTGCAACAAATCTTTTTCAACTTTAAGCTCACCTTCTTTGACACATATATACACACATACGCACGCGTGCGCACACTCTCATGTACACTCATATTCACTCGCACATGCATACTCTCCCTTTCTCTCTCCCTTTCTCTCTCTCTCTCTCTCTCTCTCTCTCTCTCTCTCTCTCATTCATATATCAGTACCGGATTCAACATTACGCGCAACATGCGCATTTTAATGTTGCAAGATCGTGTCGCTCGCTGAGACAGTAGCGTTAGCCAAGATCTTGGGCAAAGCCGTCGTCGACGCCTCCAATGATCCACCTGTGGTCAACAGGCTCACTGTGGTGTTTGTCAGCAACGTCGACGTCAGAACCGTAGTAAACACACCAGCGGTGGTCTTCAGCTTCGGTATCACCGTGGTCCTCTCAATGGGCAAAGTGGAGGATATCGCGGTCATCAGGACACTCACGGTCGCATTGCCGATCGCGGTCATCGTGGTCGGAGCATTCACCAATTTCGGGCATATGTCCTTGGCTTGTAGCGGTGGCCCGAGGCAGGCGTCCATCAGATAAGCGAATGTGGATCCGATAGTCAAGCCGCCGGTGTACGACAGGGTCATGATGTTACCTAACAGAAAGCACGATGCGTCACGCGATGGTTTCTTCGAGTGGTAGCCTAGGTGATAGGCTTGACAAGTGAATAAACTGTTCGACTCACCTGCGAGTTCGCGATATTCTTCCGGCACCTTGCTGGGTGCTTGAATCATAGGTATGGAACCGACTAAACCGTTGGTGAGGCCAAGTGCCCAAGACAATAAGATTGGATGTATCTCTCCAGAAAGGATAGGAGCGTCACGTGGAATCGCGCAGAATAGGAACAGAGGAATGAGTATGGCACGCGCAGCAGAAATCCACAGCACTTGCGTACGTTTCCATGTGTAATGTATCAAAGTGAACATCTACGGAATAATCGGATAACCTGTTATACCCTATATAGATTCAGTAGTTGCTTTTCTTGTTGTTTCTGGACGTAATGCGGGTGATTGAGTCAATCAATACCTTGCCAAGCAAATCGGAGGCGTTGAAAGTGGTCATCAGAATAATCGGCATCCACGACTTGAGTTTGCAAGATATTATTTCCGACACGATTCCTGGATACAGAGAGAGTGTCACGGAATAGGCAAGACCGATACTGATCATGTACGGAAAAATCAATTTGATGACTTCGAGTCTTGCGACCAGGCCTCCTAAAAAGATGCATCGTTAAGGTTCCTAGCTCCCCGCTGCGAAACTCTTCATTAATGACATCAGGAATGAAAAAATACACGTTAAAAATTCTTGCAAAATTGAATTTTTAATGTGTATTTTTTCGCTTTTGACGTCATAAGTAGTCGCGGCGAGAGTTTAGGAATCTAAATACATTAAAGAAAAGTGATATTTTACGAAAATGCAGGTTTTCTGAAGTTTGTTTAATGTGCAGGTAGCATCACGATTTCATTTTGCGTAAATATACGCGAGCGAGAAGTAACGACCGATAGAGTGATGATATTTTCTAGCTCTTACTTTTTATACCAGACCATCGTTTGCCTGTGCTTTGCGTTCCGCAGGCTCCTCGCATAACTACCACATCTTCAACTTTGTAAGTCGGCCCAGCACTGCCAGGAGGATTGCCCGACGGGGCACTAGGCTCGTACACCGGATTGCTGAAGGAGAACGCAGAATATTGTCCGGATGCTAAAAGAATTCGGTTAGCGTCACAAGTTCGTCGCGATTCTTTCAGCACATGTACGTTTGATTTTGCATGACTGTATATTCGTACTACTTAAATTGTTAACGTGTTAATCGATAAAATTCATTCCAGGAAAAATCAGAGGTAAAGAAACGATCATTGAGTCGACCTACGAAATCAGGCGACTCCACACATCCACGTATTCATCACCCATGGTAATTTCTCACTTACCAGTTACATCAGTGCTTCCGCTCGCGGATTCTGGTCCCATTGGACTAGTTTGAATTTTTAGCACTCCGTACTGACCCTTCGAGGGGTCGCCGACTTGGTCCATTGGATCCATCTGTTTAATATAAAAGAACGATCGTATGAATGATTATTAGATTATATACAAATGTGCTTGTCTTACGTCTACGATTACGGATAATTTCGAGAGAAATCAAATACATGATATATCGATGATGGATACAATATAGCTCCGTACCAGACCAACGTCCTCCGTTGGTTCCAACGTGATCCGATTTTTCTCCTGACATAGCGTTATGTAGAATTGCACGAAATCGCTCTTCCGCGCTACTTGATGTAGCACGAAGCAAAACAGAATCGTTATGTTCGACGAAATGAAGAACATGGACGTATTACAACGCTCATCGTTGAACAGCGACTTTGTTATTACACGACTAATCGACACCCAGAAGCCGGCAATACCTGGAAACGCACGATCAAGTATATTTCTATCGAGTGTTACATCGGGTATCTGTGAACTTAGAGCAAGGAGACACACAACGTTGTTACGTGCGATATACAAATGCATGTCGCATATACATCTACAATATATACAGACAATTTCTTTTTTCAAGTCAAACTGTTGAGGAGAATTATCTCTTATAATTGTTCAGATCTCATCTTTTTGACTGACACACAGTGTTTGATATCTAAACGATTGAGCCTTCTAAATTGCAATTTCATTAACATCAATTTTACACTGAACGATAAATAATGTTGTTCCGTTACTTATTTTTGCTGCTGAGGTTTAATCCGGGTCTAAAGTCGGCCATTTTCAACGGCTCGAAAGTTCTTTTTCTTTTTCCCGCCAATTATAAATCATGATACTTCGCCGTTACGTGTAGCCATGCACAGATCTTTTATCACTCATGGAACGGTACTCACTCTCTCCAGTCATCACAGCCTGAGTGTATCGACTAGGAAGCATAGATGTGTACCCGTAAAAGCTCGATTGCTGAACTATAACGCAACAGAAGAGAAATGACGCTGATGTTTATCGGCAGTCATCACCGAGGACTTTTACGACTTTACCTGTACAACCGAGCGACACTATCGCAACAGCAGCCAGATTCATTTTATAAGAAGTCGCAATGCCAAAGAGCTCCCACCAAATCTCGCAGATCACCACGAAGTTCAGAGTCACGAAAGATACAAGATATCCTGAAAATTTAAGTATAGATTAATCTTCAATTTTTTTCTTATTTTTTAGAATATGCCCAGATATCAGAGAATTCAAAAAGAATTCAGTCACCAATAATTAATTTATGTCACCAATTCATTTTCAGATATAAAAAGAATTGTTCAAAGTTCAGTTCAGTGAAAACAATTCTTTTTGCATCTAAAAATGAACTCAGAATTGATGATATACGACTGAATTCTTTTTGAATTCTTTGTGCTATCCGGGTGGGTACAATACATTCTCTTAACTCATCTTAGTGCGCGTCTTACCAAATGTGATTCGTGTATTCAACGAAAAGGTCTCTACCAGGATATTGTTCGCAAAGACCGCGATGAAAGCTACACTGATGTAAACGACAGACATGTCGAATACCACAGTAGTCTCCGGGTATCTCTCTTGAAAATAATCCACCGCTATGATAAAGCTGCAACAGATAGTGACATTATTGCAGCATAAATTGCGACGAGATTTTCGTCGAATTCAACGCATTGCTGTCACCGAAAAATACACGAGATCGTGAACGATCGAGCGCCAGGATACCTGATAAAAATTCGAATAATGTCTATACTTCTCAAATGGCAAGCTAGAGTCGTGGAGTTCAAAATTCGCGCGCGTAGAAAACGGTGTGACGTATCCGGACATTTGCGCGTACATAATATGCTGCATCAATTTTACAATTTATTTCGATGTTCTGTAAAAGCAAACTTCCATCGAAGCGACTTCCCTTGTAGAGTCAACCGCGAGCTACAGTTTCGTCATCTGTATTTCCCTCTGAGAAGTTCAGTTCACCGGAACTGTCCCTCGTGTTCGATCGTTAATTACTCGAAAATTACAAGCGTCTCGACATTTTCGTCGAGCGCAAATCGATCGCGGGCCGAAGGACGAGCGGGAAAAGGAAGTAACCGATAGATTTGCAAGGCGAGAAGCTACATGAACATCCTGGGGTCTTTGACTCGGCTCGATCGCACCACAACCGAGCGCGCGTATGTGTACGCGCGTCCGGACGTATGATCGTCCACCGTCGCAGGACCTGTTGTAGGGCAGAAGGAAGCCTACGCCGCCGAGCATCAAGGCAAGGTAGATGCAGTTGTAGTTGTCAACGGGCGGCGAGAGGTGCTTGAATCCCTTGGAGAAATTGAAGTCGTTTACGCCTCTGGCCTTGCCCAACTGGACGTATCCCCGGCTCAGGTTCTCGTCCATGTTGCCGGAGGAGAGCGGAGTCGTCGACGGAAACGGATGCGCGACGGCAGATATGGTCGATGATCGGTGGATATGCTCGGACGAGTCGTCTCCTACGAGTCCATGGTACGCGTGTCGTCGGCGGGCCTCGTCGCGCGTGCACCTCCGGGTGCTTCTCGCGGGGTAAGCGCCGGGTGTCGTTCGGCTGGCCGTGCACCTCGATCACTACGTTATTTACACTTCCTCGCGCCGACTAGTGCCTTACCTCGTCGGCCCCGGGCGCATGCTTGCGAGCACTCGTGATATTGATTCCTGCGCGCGTCCGATGCCTTCGCGCGTCGCCGGCAACTTCGTCTCGCGCTGCTCGTCGCATCCGCGACGAGGAGGAACGTTGCTCGCCCATACAGCACAGAAGTTTCAAAAAGCTTTCAGAAAGGTTTCAGAAGCATCGAACCTTTCTGAGATCTTTCTGAAATCTTTTTCAAACTTTTGTGCTGTATGGGCGACGTAGCGCGCTAACCGCGCCTCGTGTTCGTTATACGATACATCACGATCGACAGTGGAACGTCCGGCAGGACGTTGAAACTGCGGAGTGCGCGTTTCGATGGAGTAAATGACACGCGTACTCGACTGTTATATATTATTCGTTGTTTGGCTGTGATCACCTGGGAACGAGTACTCGCGTCCGTGACATCGTGGTTTCGCGCCATTGTTGCTGTTTGCAAGCTGGATCCTGCCTTACCGGCGGTAAAACCGGCGGTTGGCCCCCTTACGGCGATTTTGCGTAGAAAATTTTGCTACTTGATAACCTCTTGATCGATAAATTCGTCGGTAAAAATGTGTAAAATCAGTGTAGATGGTAACTACAGAAGATCCAGTTTTATAAGAATATTTTATATATGTTATTCTAAGTCTATATAACGGTAAAATATCAAGATAGTTGTCAAATTAATATTTTATACGACACACTGAATCTCGAGGTATTTAAATCAGATAGCCAAAAATGGTTCATAATATTACCTTTCTTCAATTATCTTCTGGCACATCGGGGCTTCTTTGACCTTACGAAAATTTACCCAAGACTGAATATCTCGTCAGTGGCACAAGTTCGCCTCGTCGGTACATTCGAATCCAACGCTCACATTACCGACCGCGAAACTCTCCTGAACCGGGATGAATGTAGATGGCGTGTGGTGCGCGTGCCAGTTGTCGTGAACGCCAACGCGACATCTCTTTCAATCCTTCATGGAGTTACAAGGCAATCGCGACGTAAGTTGACTGGAAATGACGTCAGTCTTCTTAGTCATATTGTTCTCGGCCGTCTGGTAAGTTCCTGAGGAGGGTCGTCCGTCAACGTCTGTCGAAAGTTTTGACATCTCCGTCGTGTGGCCGCGGATGTAAGCAAATATGTCATTGAACACGGCGCACACCAACGGTGGAGTTCTTCTCCACTCTGGCGAATGGTAAGCCGCGTGTTGACGAATTTCCCTTGCCAATTTATCTATCTCGAATATTCTCAATTGTGACAGCTCCGCAGCGCAATATCGCCATGACTCGGCCTCGACGATGATTATCTCGTTGCCGATGTCCTTTTCACTTTATCGAAAATTAGATGCAAACTATGCAATTACGTTAATTTGGAACGTAATATTCGTTCGACACTTGGCACAATCGCCTCGTGCTTCATAAACTGATAAGATTATCGTGAAATTGCGCGGAATTATGTGAAGTCTCTTCTTCGCGGACAACGACACCGATCTCGCGTAACTTGAGTTTTCCTCAACAGCATCATTCTCTTCTGCGACAATGTCAACATGGAGTTTCACGGGCAGGAGCAGGCGGAGTTTATGGGTAAGAAGCAAGGCAGATTATACCTGACGACCCACAGGATGATCTTCAACGCGAAAGATCAAAAAGAGAAGATGCAGTCGTTCAGCTTTCCATTCGTCACGTTAAGCGAGGTCGACGTGGAGCAGCCGATTTTCGGCGCCAATTTCTTAGGGGGCAAGTGCCGTGCTCAGCCCAATGGCAACTGGATCGGCGAGTGCAAGTTCAAGTTGAAATTCAAGAGTGGCGGTGCGATAGAATTTGCAACAGCTTTGCAGAGAGCTGCAATAATGGGTAAGATCTTTTTAGCTAAATTAAGTTGCACTTTTTTACCTTTAGAATAAAATATTATCTAGTGTTGAAGGAAAAAGAAATAAAATTGTAGTACTGATTAAGATGTGTTGATTAAGAATATACAAAGAAAAATAAACAATACATAAAACAATACATAAAACAATACATAAAATAGTGAACAATACATAAGAACAAGAAAGGGAAAGAACAGTCTTGCAGAAGTTTAATATAATACACATTTTCTGTAATTAAACTTATATAATAACTTCAAACTATCATGTTAAAAGTGAACAAGCCAATACTGGGTGTTAATCGATTAAAATTTTCTTTTTTTGACTAAACTTTTCTTTGACTAAAACAATTCCTCTTATAGTCACTGTTCCTTAGAAAAATCTAACTTTTATGTAACCAGCATTGTAGTTAAGCTTCTTGCTTAAACTCTGAGATTCCAAAAGAGATTTTCTCAACTGAAGCTGTAGATAGATACACAGTTGGTCACAAGAAAAATCAAATTCTCCTAGAACATTAATGACTTAGATTTAGTTACATTGGTAAAAACAGATACAAAAGGGATGCCAATAATTGTGTGATTTACATATTTGTATGATAACATAAGGTTAATAGTATTATCATAGATATATAAGTTTCTCAGTTTGGTTCTCTCATTATAGGTATCTAATGTATTAATTACATGTTATTTGTATTGATCCTCAGCTCAGCGCAATGGCCCAATGAATGATGCACCACCACCGTACACACCTCCGACATCTGACTGGTATCCAGCGCAACCTGCGGCTTATCAACCCCCACCGACCGGATATTACGGATGGATGCCTCCGACTAATGTATTTCCAGATGTTCCGCCAGGTATAACATCGGTCTTTTAGTATCTAATATTTATCGATGTAATCACAACGGAACATTCTCTTATTTATCGAGTTTAAGAGGATTTTTTGAAAAAGAAAATATTTTAAAGCCCCAAAAGAAAATAACTCTAGTTGCAAAACGCTATTTCCTGTAATACCATATTTTTTAGGTGTATCAATGTCGCTCTAATGAATCTGTTGTTTCTAAATTGTGATTTTTGCGTTGTCTTTAAAATTTGCTCTTATATGTATAACATTGGTATTATCATGTCTGTTTTATACAAGTGATACACGTGGGATATTTAGCAACTAAACTTACTCCTTTTGTCTTTAGGAAATACCGTCTTCATGACGGACAGTCCTCCACCGTATCCAGGTATACATCCGTATGCGTGCGGACCGTCGCAACAAGGCCCCGGCGGCGCAGCGGGACAAGGAGCACCTGGATGGGCCAATCCGAATTACAACGGTCAGCCGATGTCTCAAGGTGCGTATCCTGGCGGTTACGGGCAACCGCCCCAAAGCGGTTACGGGCAACCGCCCCAAGGCGGTTACGGGCAACCGTCCCAAAGCGGTTACGGGCAACAGCCCCAAGGCGGTTACGGGCAACCGGCCCAAGGCGGTTACGGGCAACCGCCCCAAAGCGGTTATCCGTTAAATCCACCACCGTACTCGCCGTATCCGCAAGTCAATGCACAGCGTGGACCTTACCAACAACCAGGATACCCTTCGTACCCACCTCAGTACTAATGAATTGTAACGAATGCGTAATACGTATGCGTGTAAATGGTGTGCCTATTCGTTTAATAATAAGCTACGAGCAACAATGCGATGAAAAGAAAAAAAAAAAAAAACAACGCTTATCTGAAAACGCCACATCGAATTATATCGGATGTGAGCAATGTGCATATATTTTCAAATATCTCATACTTGGAGAAGCTTACGAATGAATATATTCTCGAGAGAGAACGCTTTCGAGAGGAGAGGGACGAGCGATTTTCCCGAAACTTGTTCTTTGGACAGCACGGTTGTTTCTTTTTATTCATTGTCGGTATCGACGGTATCGTTTCACCTTCGTTCCGACATTCTGTGATACAACGAAGGTGGAACGATGCTGCCAGTCACCGACGGTGAATAACGGAATGCGGTTTCTACACGCTGAAACGAGCATACGTACTTTTCTAAGTGCTGATAGCTCGCACAATGTAATTTCTCGCAATTGCGCTGAACGCGCATTGCCGGATTCTTATTCCTCTGTTAATTTCACGAAATTATAAGACACGTTATATTAGACAAATAGCAACGAACAATACGATATTAAATGTTAATTAAAGGACAATTTGCTGTTTTTTATTTAAACCTGTCAAACTGAGATTATATTTTTTGTTGGAAATTTATGAAAAAAAAAGAAGCCAAACTTACAGTCGACAACTGCAAAAATAAATGAGGTTTGCGCGCTAAAATTGAAAGTTTTTAGTGTATTAAGCAACGCAAGAGTATTGCGCAACGAGTATTGCGTCCTTACACGATCTGAAACAAGATTGACTTTCACTTTACTCAGTTATTATCTCATAGTTGTCATAGACAGAACGAAGACGGCTTGGGTGGATAGATTCAGTCAAGTTTTTGTGTTCTGTCATTCTTGATCTATGTCATAGTGTACTAGACTTGGACAAACGTGAACTTTAAACATATTAGATCTTTATATATATGTAAATGAGAGCGCGGACATATGTGATTGTCGTCCGACCTGTCAAACAATTTGCATCTGCACATTTGACGAGTGTAGTGGCGCAAGTAGCGAGTTAAAAATTACTGCGTTAAGACTATTAGACGATTTCGAAATTTCTCACCAAGGAGTTAATATTGCAAGAATTATATTACCGCGTAATGTATAGTGGCGTTTTGCAGCAGTGAAACGGAGCGCTTTTATAAGTCGATTATGCGAGCTTATAATAAATAACTGATAATAAATAACAGTTAAATTCCAAAAGTAACAAAATTCCAAAAACAAGAACTTTCAAGAGAAATAAAAATTCGAAATCATGCCAAATCAAAAGAACTTGAGCCCATCAAGTAGAAATAACGTTTGTATGTATTCTCTTAATATTGATAATAACACTAACCTTATGTGAATTATACGTGTGATGACATCGCCAATGTACCAGGAATTTTACTGAGACGTTCATTGATGTTAGAATTTAATGTTTAACGAAAAAATTTACGATTTTCGATCTCTTGCGAGAACTGATTAAAGTTTATTGTTGTCGTAGCGATACGTCATATATTATTAATTTGTAACGTCCGAGTGCATTGTTTATATGTGTATATGTGTATATATTTATATATTTATATATTCCACGTCATCCTTTTTTATTCGTCAGATGCAAAGGCTACTGCAGATGCGCAGAATGCATATTACGATCCCAGCAGGCCTCAGTGTGCTTACGTTCCACCTCCAGAGTATTATGTAAGTATAATTTATTCAAATGTGTAAAAAAATTGATCTATAGAATGCAATAACTAAAAATTTAATAGATCTTTTTGAAGAAAGTGGCAGATATGTATTCTACATTTTTTCTTCTTTTGAGAGAAATAATCTCTAAATTATCTTTATTTTTCTGTTGGCGTACCAAAAAGAAGTAGTAATTTAATAAGGTTCTTAGGTATACAATGGAAAAAATAAGACAAAAATTCGTCTTTTTGATTCTTCTTTTCAGTAATTATGACCCGCCTGATAACGTGCTTATAATATATATATTTTATAAATTTTATTGTAAGTCTCGCAAAATGAACAATCTGTACTGGCTCTCATTGACTTTCCGTCTCGTTCTTTATCTTTGTTTTCCTTTGATGCAACAAAGACAGCGGCGTCTCACCTTGCGCTATTATTCTCTTTCTGATTTTATCACGAATAAATACATCGTATATATCTTATCTCGATATAGATAACGATAAAATATCGCAATAAAGATAATCGTAAATACATAAATAGCCAATATTTGGATATTATGCAGCTATGTAATATAGCGCGCTCGGAGAATCTTTTAACGCACACGTGAGATATAAATCTTGTCGGTAATTTTCAGGAAAGTCCACCGGCTTACACGAAGAAGTACCAGTGAGAATGTGCGTGTTACACCAGTGAGTTATATAACGCAATCGATACGCATTCCACCTTGGGCAAACACCGCAAAATTCTGTCTCGTCTCGCATTTAACGTAACAAAGTGTTCCTATGTTTGTTACACAGCAAGTTCCCTCGTTATCCGAACGAGGTAGCCTCGAAGACACGTACGCCGAACACGCACCACTGTTTCTCTCTGATGCAGCGTCACGTGATGTGTAGAGCACGAGTGCGATCGCGAGTACCCGCGACGACGCCGTCACGTATTAACACCAGTATTTAGAATGATTTCTAACGTTCTTTTCGGGAACCGATTGTATTGTTGTGTTTCACGCGATTCTATATTACTATACAATAAAAGTTTACACATGTGAATATATCCTTCTCTCTCTGTCTCTCTCTCTTTGGATGATCAATCCGCACGACCACACACGCATTCGCTAGAAACGTACGCGCAAATCTTTCTCTCAATTTTTTTATTAAAAGTTACAAGACAAAAATTACACGATACATCGTGTGGCGCAGTGATGTAGTCGAGTATAAAAGGCGAAGATCAATATGGATCTTCCTCTGGATTATCTATGTACAATTGAATGAGAGAAAACTTACGCTAGGAAGTCCTCGAGATATTTCTGTCATGAGCTATTCGTTTCTTAATAATATGCGTTTAATTTATTCATTCGTTTCGACAGTTTTACTAATCGAGGTGATACCATGCGAGGAAAGAAAGAAATAGGTCAGTACCGACCGTTGAAACGCAAACAGGCGGATCAACGGCAACTTGAAGCTCACAAGTTGATGTATGAATTGTACCTGGTATGTGTATCCTCTGATACTCGCGGACGGATAAAAAGGAAGAAGAGCACTGCTTGAAATCCTATCCAAGCAGTCTGTAAAGCATCAGCCCGTATCAGACTGGATGTTGGAGATTGAGGACTGCGGATTAGAGATTAGAATTTGATAAATCAATCTCGACTCGCTTCGTCTCGATTGGTCAAGTTGTAATCTTTCCGCAATCTTCAGTCTCCAATAAGAGTCTCTAATTAGACTTCAAAAGGCTATTAAAAAAGGTTATTAAAAATCTACCCGTACTCGGAAGTGACCGTTAAACTGAGCTCGCCGTTCTCGACGTAAGTGCTGTGGTACCAGATGCGCGTGTCCAACAGTACGACGTCCGCAGTGTCGACGGAGAATTCGAAGGATTTGCACTCGCTGTCGCATTCCGGCGTGGGAGCCACGGTCCATGTTTTGCTGCCGATTACCTGAGCCTGCCACATGAGCCTTGAGATGTAATCGAGCTGCAAGAGGGATTGGAAAATGCTTTATAAGTGCCGTCGGTATATACCTTTTGTCCAAGGTTGGGAAACAACTTTTTGTCATCATTATTTCTTAGATAACATAAGACATGCTGAAATTGTCCTGGATGTGTTGAGAATATTCCTCAACATATCCTCATTTCTCAGGGCATCCTGGATATTTTTTATGAGATTTTGTATTGTTTTTTTTTTCTTTTTTTTTATCTTAGTAACACAGTGTTATTTTTCTTCGTTAGGAACGATAATGTTAACGCAATTACATTGTAATGACTTACTTAGTAACAATGATAAAAAAAAGTCACTTTTAAAGAGAAACTCCCAACTTTCGGGATCGATCATAAATTTTTTCCTCCAGCGTGAAAAGTGAAGATTGTCTAATTGAAAAACATTTGAAAATTTTCACGAGTTTACACTAGATCGAGAGATCGCCTCTCTCCGATCATTACCTCCTGCGAATTACTCCCCACTCCATCTGTAAAATACTCACGTGCATAACGGCACCCTCTTCGTAGCCCAAGAAAACGTAATTGCTGTACGGGATCTCGGCGTCCTCCGGCAAGAAGCGGGGCACGCTGTAAAAAGGCCTCATCGCGTCCAAAACCCGCGGATGGCAGTTCTTCCAGCCGACGTACCAGGCGTTCTCGCCGTCGCGGTGCAACGCGCGCCGTTCGCTCATCGCGAAGACCTCGCGCAGGTTCGCGAAGTCGCTCTTGAAATGTAAGAACTGGCATTCCTCCTCTACGGACTCGTAAGCACCCTCGGTGCGCTCGTACAGATCCCGGAAGAATTGCAGGGTGAATTCGTTGCGCGCTGGCCAATCGTGGGTGGCGTTTTTAATGATCATGGGTCGCGACGAGTAGGAATAGGCGCGGAACTCCTCCCTGGTCAAATTCGGCAGGATCAACGGCGCGTCGACGTCGCGGCAATAGTCGCAGTTCGACACAGGCCTCGTGAACTCCCACACGAGATAATTGTTCGGCAACAGGCATCGCGTCTCCTGGATGCTCCTCAGCGGATTCGTCGCGCGCAGATACCCGCCGTGGATCAGGCTGTAGAGGATCGGCGCCAGCAACACCGCCAGCACTCTCTTCCGGTGCTCGCGCTGCAGAACCGCGAGACCGCGATTCTTCGCGTTCAACGTCACGGATTTTAAATCGTACGTCGCGGCCCCGCGGCGGATGTATTCCTCGGTTAATTTGAGAAACGCCTCTCGTACGGATTCCGCATTGTTTTCCAATGCCGTTGCCATTCTAACGTAGGATTCAAATCGCTCTTTGTTCATTCGATCGATGTATCGCTCGCATTATTCTCCACCGTGTTGGACAGGAAGTTCTCGGAAGAGTCGTCTCCCTTCTTGCAGCTTCTTAAGAACGTCGGTACGTTGAACTTCAGATTCTTGATCTTACACGGTGGAATAATACCAGCTTTCGATACTCCACTAATTATGGCTATAAATTTCTAAATATATATACGTAATGATATCTTGATATTTTTTAATGTAGAATCTTAATTAAGAGACAAATTACTTTTTCAGGCCGGAGAAAGCAACAAGAAATACATACATTCGTATTTATTTTGAAAAAAAGAAAAATTCTGGTCTGACAGACTACAACACTATTTTATAAGAATAACTTTTATCGTTTTTTCGTTAGACTATTGCGTAAACGTAAATCATAAACCAGGGAGGCTGCAGACTCGAAGCACTGTTGAATGCCGTGATGTCATTTCCGCATAAAAAATAAATTTGTTATATGCACAAATATATAACCGAATTACATATATAAAATTTAAACATGTAGTGTTCTCGAAATAAATTCGTGAATATTGTTGCCTTTTGTTTTGCAAAAGCAACTTGCTCCCTTGATAACGTAACGCTGAGGATTACCTGCAACACCACATTTTTCTGTGATACGTTTTAACCATCGCTTTCGACATTCTTGGCGCGTCGGCGCTCACGTTTGTCGTCCACAGATGTGTATAGCAGCACAGAAACCGGATTATCTGTATAGGCCACATTAATCACTCGCATTGCTTATATCTTCTTGACTTCTAATTGTTTACATTGACAGAGGATGATAAGAGATGATTCGAGCGATAAATGCCCGAGGCGACGCGTCATTTCTCTCACGACGATAAAGGCCGATTCTTCGATCGGACCAACTGTTAATTTGGCGAAGGCTCACAAGACGGAATAATAAACACGTACTCTGACGAATGACACGATCTCTGTGGTTCATACGCTACGCCTGTACGCGCGACATTTCGCTCGGCCTTGGGCTACATACACGCGCGACTGCTGCGGCTGCTGAGGAGCGGCTATCGATTACGCAGCGGAGACATTCATCTCCTGGCTGGTGGGGATCCTCCTTCCAACTGCTCGCTCGCATCTGCTTTTCAAATGGAAGACCGACTCCGCTTAGCCGCGGCTAAGTACTTTAACAAGAAGCTTCCTGCACCATGTGCCCGACACGTGTTCCCTGCCTGCGCCGCAGCTAGAAAAAGCTAGACTTGTGCGTCCTGGCGCGTTCCTACGCGTGCAACCGCATCAAACTAATTCTACCCTGTGTTATTGCTTCGTCGTACTCGTGAATCTCGCATTGGTATGGAAAGGCTGAGAAGAAAAAATGGAGAAAAGAGAGAGATTGAGAAGCGATAAAAGAGCGAAAGTCTCAGAAGTATTTATTTTATCAAATCACACAACATAATGTACAAGTCCCATTCGAACCGACCTCCGAAGTAGATCTTTTTTTTTCGACTCACACGGACAGTCGTTAACTGCAGGGTAATATCATTTTGTAGTAAATTTTGATTTGTTATTATCTTATTCACGCTGTTAGACGGTTCGTATTAGACGGTATAAAACCTAATTTACAGTTACAGTACTAAAGAGCACATACGCAAGTCTTTTTCTTACAGCATAGAGTTCTTACAAATCGTGAAATAGCGATGAAAATCGATTTAACTTAGTTCTCTCGAGAGTCCTTAATTCGCGTCACTGTAGGCCAATCGCGACTGAGTGGATTTTCTAATTTTATTTAGCGTGAAATTCGTTGTTACTCCTCCGTCAAGTCGACGCAATCACATTGAAATCTAAGCTTGTCGACATTTTTTCTTTTTGTCTTCTTTTTCTGTTTTTTTTTTTTCTTCAATGTAGACATTGGTCATAACTCTATCTGACGGTGATACAAAGTACTGTAGCTGATATTATGCAAAAAGAAACGTATCTTTTATTATACAGTAAAAAAGATTCGTAAACATATATATATGTATGTATATATATATATATATATATATATATATATATATCTTTTTTGTCGCAGAAACTACAATAAAAATATATAAAACTTTGTCAAAGCTTAACATGTACCGAAAGTAGATTTCGAATAGATTTCAAATCATAGCGAGTGTGTATGTTTGTGTGTTTGTATGCATACGATCGCATCAATTATCCGATAAACTGAGCATGTTACGCAAGAACTTTAACAAATTATTCGCGTTGTAGGAATCGTTATTTTTCCAGAGATCGTTATTGTTCCAGAGATAACGATTATTTTGAAAGTTTGCTTATAAATGCAATGTTATGATTTTAATCCATCTATAGTGACAATTTTATAAAAATCATCGCGACTTGTTTGAGAATAAAATAATATGTTGGCATAAAATCAATTCCAATATTATGACTCTTGTGCTGCTATATATATAAAAAATTAACAGTTTTATTGGCCAAAGGTATTTAAACAAACCAAATCAATGTAATGATATTGTAGACTTGTATAAAACGTTTCTACAAGATCTACAATATAAAATTGGTAAATACGACGCTTCGATAAATTAAAAAAAAAAGAAATATATAATCGTAAGCAAACGTATAATATTATCACAACGCATTGTCAATTATGGAAGTTCTACTAATCACAGTTTTCGTGTAAAGGACTGCTTAACTTACATCCAATTGTGTAAGAAAAATTCCGATTATAATTAAATCTCGACTATGAAGATGCAAAACATTAGCGTATAGTGTAGTTACATCAGTTTTTCCCAATAAATCAAGACTAGTCACCTAAAATATTTTCTCAGTGGGACAGACTACGTTTATTGGGTATTCCTCGATGATAATCCAACTCAAAATAAGTTATTACTTACTGTTAGAGAAATATGTGTGACTAGTACAGTCGTGTTTGTGTTTAAGTTTACATCTGATTAAACTTTGCTTTTACAGAAATAGAAATTTCCATCGACTATCAATCAGAAGTAACACCACTTGCCAAGAATAGCGTCTTTAATAGCGGATATGTATTGCGCAGGGACCCAATATATCCAGTATCTCGATGCTTCTGTAGTGCCTAATTGTATTGCCTGCGAGTTTTCAAGATCGTCACCAAGATTAAATAGAATAGAAACTCTATGAGAAAAAAATGTACGAAAGGTGCAATCAAGAGCCAATGCCGATCTCGAAACGATAGTTTGTAGACGAAGTCATTTATTATCTATCATTACAAATAAATCAGATTACGTACATTTCGAGTCCCATACATTTGGACTCTCTTCAGCAAAATATAAAACAAAATTTTATTTTAACGTTTCGTAATTCATATGAGATCTTCGAACTGCATCAATCAGTTTATAGTACTTGCGTACTTTATGAATGAGCTTTATTGCTTACTAAGTTAAATTATCCGGCGTTTCTTGGGTTTCTTATATATATCTACGACATCTTTACTAAAATTATCACAAAGTATCAAGGGAATGAAATCAGAGGGAGGGATAAGTCTCTTTTGAGGTTCTACCTCTGTATAAGGGTGAGAGATTTGACGAGAGTCAAAAGTCTCGAACAACAGTCTCTCTGTCATTGCTGGTTAACTCTGGTTTCATATTTCGCTAAAAGAGGGTCCAAATCAGGGACCAAAACCTATGCTATTTGCAATAGTAGGTAATACATTTATAAATTACCGCTCCAAGATCGGCGTTGACTCTTAATTATCCCTTTTGTATATTTATCACTCAGATTATTATTAGTGAATGATCATGAAATCTGCCATAAGTCACAAGCAACATACCATAATATGATATTCGGGATGATCGTGAATCGGTTCGCTGTGGACACCTTTTATAGAATTCATGGGTATTTTGTCTGTTCTTTCCTTCGTGCCGATCCACAGTTGATCTTGCTCCAATTTAAACGTTAATCTCACCTTCCCTCCGGATTTATTTAACATCCCCGCCAGTGGAAATTCGGGTAAAGGTTCCTGCACAGTCAGTCGGTTAGTTGAGTCAATGTCCCTTTTATCACACAACATAAAACTAGTTCTATATAAATTGCTGTACCTTGCTATCTAATATTCCTGGCATTACATCCTCCGGAATACCTTTGTCTAAAACTTTCCTATGTATCTTTTGTTGTGAAAGGGGTTCCTTACTCGCTGAAGAAACAGCTTCATCATTGAGCTCTTGTTTAGTTGGAATTGACACAGCTAATACATCATCTAACTTTGATCCAACTATCATGACTTTGGCACCTTCAATATCATACAATGATGATGATTTCAAATATAAACAATGATATAACCATCACTGAAGCTTTAGCAGCACTTTCAATTTACACAATGATTGATCTTTACCTTTTGTTACTCCCAAATTCCTAAGAGTCTGATCATCTTTGGCTAATCCTTTGAACATGACCTTTTGCATTGCCTGTGGTACTGAGATAATTTTCTGCAAGTGTGTCTTTAGGTCGGCAACAGTACCATCTAAGGGAAAATTCACACTAATTTTCTGCTTGTTGTAGATCACTTTGAAGTCTACATTTTCTGTGGGTGGTTCTTCCGAGGTAGTTGCAGTCGTGTTCTGTGACTCGTTAACATTGTTCTCATGTTGCGTGGTGCTCTCCTTCACTTCTGCTATCAAGTTTTCAGTAGACTTCGAAGTTGATATCACTTCTGAACGAGGCGACGAGCAGCAACACTTGTCACTGTTGTCATCCTTGGCTGTATCTGAATAGACAAAAGGTTGCGCAAAAATTAATATCTGTAAGATGTACAAACCTTCTTTTTCGCACAGCGGATTTCTTCGAGCGTAATCTAATCGTAAATCAACATAAAGGTCATACGACACAGCTATTCGATCAACAAAATCAGCGTGCAAAGAAGCGCAAACGACTCTTGCACGAGACCGAAAGGTTAAGATTTCCAGCAGAGTCTACTCGAGAACGGAAGTACACGTGTTTCAGCGATAAATTGCGTGCGAACGTACGTTGCTGCATCGGTATCGAGGTCGATCTGAAAAGCCACACTCGGGAGATTTCGATGAAAAATACAATTATCGCAGTGGTAAAATTATCTGGCGTACACAACACACACCGTATACAATAGCGCGTTCCGGCGGAACATAGCGACACGTTAGACAGTAGACTCGCTTTTTCTGAGCGATCGCGCGGGGAGACGGTAAAGGGGAACGAAGGAGTACTCATACGAGGAAAATTTTTGCAGAAAGCACGAAAAATAAACAGGATTTAGCACGTACCAACGTACTCCATGTTGAACCGTGTTTCGTTAACCAATCAACGTTATCACAGAGAGCGTTGCGCATCCGGATTCTCTCGCTTGGGGGTTCTGCGGGGGCAATGACTTTTAAATTTTTGAATCTATATATTTTCGAAATGCAACATATGTATAGAGAGCGTTCGGAGAGGAAGAAGGTTACTCATCTTATAGCGAATTCGGTTGCTTGCACTAGTGCGTACTGAGTGCGCACTAAGCTTGTTCATAATATGTTATTATATTTAAAGATTGTCTTAAATAAATTCTCAAATATTTTTAACCAGTAATATGATATGTACAACATCCATACAAATTATTTTATTAGCTAAAATGTTTTTAAATGTGTATTTAAAACACGATCTTAAATATAAAAATGTATTGTAAACAAGCCTTAACGCGCATACTAGTGCAAGCTACCGAATTCACTATTACAGGAATACGACAAATAATATTAAATGTAATTGATATCGGAATGATTGAAATGCCTTTGCGTCTCGTGTACAAGGAGTTTTTACAAATTTATTTTTTTCATCGAGCGCAAATTTATTTTAAGCATCGAGAAGATTTTATCAATGAAAACGCACATCTTCCTCTTTAATTTAACTCGTAACTTACGTTGCTTTTTTCTTCATCAACTTATTTACCGTTGAAGCAAAAAGCATCCTTTCGGCTGTAATTGCAGAAAGTTAATGAGTTGACATATAACGTCATTAACAAATACATAGGAAGCTGACAATTCCTTCTTTAAGATGCATTTGTTATATTTTTGATGTAATGAAAATTTTAATGATTTTGATGTAATAAAAATTTAAAGTGAAAGATGAGATTAACTGAACATCACCATTCTTCGTTCAACTCGATATATCTTAAAACTCGTTCACCAAACTTGAGCTTAGTGAATTCTGCTCTGATTGGCTAAATTTCAATTCAATCTCAATCTATAGTCCTAATCTATAGTCTGATACGGGCTTTAGATGGAATCTCGAAAATGTGTCTAGTACTGATCACTGAAATCAAGCTGGTGGTCGCTCTCATGCTTCTCTCTGCTGATATTTAGGCCGGTATTCATAGTCAGATCTTATATTTAAGATTATCTTAAATACTGTCTTAAGATGTCATGAACCAATCACAGAGCCATATTCGTATCTTAAGACATTACTTAAGACGGTCTTCAAATAAGTTTCGACTATGAATACCGGCCTTAAACCATTTAACAGAGACCACATGTCGTTCGGGTGGAGGCGAGCCGTCAGCCGGCACGGTAAGATGTGTCTGATCAAATTCAGACCAGTGATTTTTAGAAGTTGCCTTGGAACCTGCCAAGACCTTATTCATTCATACCTCATATAAGGATTGGAGAATGGCGTATGGGGATAACCTTTTTCCCCGGAGCCAATACAAAACAGAACAGAACAGATGTCGTTCAGATTGAGTAATGGCGTTGGGGTATGAGCCGTGGCAGCACCTGTAGCCAAGTATTGAAGGAAGGAAGGAAGGATATCGTTCGGGTTTCTCGCAACACTGCTAGATGGCGCAAGACATGCTATTCAATCGCTAATCGCGCTTCACTGATATAAGGGTTTTGTATTGAATACGCATTAGGTTAAATTAGCTGTGTTTTGATTCTATAAGTCTCACATTTTTCTGCTATAAACGTCACGTATCGTATTTTCAATTAGGAAATCAGAAATACGTATTTAGTATCCAGAATGCGACTCTTCAGAGAGTTGATTATTATTTCAAACTATTTTTAAAGTCTCCGCTATGAACCAGCATTTTCCTCAATAAGCATTTTCCTGAATGAGAAATTGAAGTTGTAGTATAACTTATCAAATCAGAAGTACTTTTATTTTCTCGAATATTAGATTCACACAATCCAGACAATATAAACATTAAAAGATTCCTTAAAGCCATTCAAAAGATGTTATCTTTGATTTAGATATTTTTTACACGTTTTCAAATGTTTTTTAGATATTTTTAGATATTCGTATTGTTTAGGAATACCAGTTCACATCACACACACAAACGCTTTCACTCTGTCTTGACAAATATGTAAAATTTAACGAATTGTAACTTCGATAAAATGACGATAATAAGATAGCGCAAAAAGTATTTTGCAGCTCGAAACTTCTAATTTGAAAAAGCATTAAAATCATAACGTTGTTTTTCGCCGAAGTATATTAAGTGAAAAGTCCCACACAGCAAGAGTGTATGAAGTTGGCACCCCACTTTTTGAAATTTATAATTTTGAAAGTTGTTCCAGATTGTTCTGATTTTGTACCACATTGTTCCAAAGTGATATTGCTTCATTCGAAACGGTTTTCGAATAAAACAAAAAAAGTTATTTTTTGAGCTGGCACCCCACTTTTCGAAAATCGAACATTCTGATACCGCAATAAATTGTTCTAGTTGTTCTAAACATTGTTCCAAAAGGACAAATCCGTAAGTTGAATTATAAGTCCAAAAAATGAAAAAAATGTTTTTGACCTGGCACCCCATTTTTTGAAAATAAAGCATTCCCATACCGATATAGATTGTTCTAGTTGTTCCAAACATTGTTCCAAAAACACAAATCAATAAGTTTAATTATAAGCCCAAAAAATTAAAAAAATTTTTTTGACAAACAGTCTATCGGACCAAGAGTAAACTTATACTATCATTCTTGTTCCAACCGAGATCTTTTTGTTCTGAGTTGTTCTAGGCTTAAGAATTATAGTTCTGGAGTATGAGACTCATAAGATCATTCGTTCTCCGAAAATTCGTAAAAAAATCGATTTGACAGTACTCGACGTCAAGAGTAAACACATGCTTCCTTTCTTGTTCCAACCGAGATCTTTTTGTTCTGAGTTATACTAGGCTTAAACGACCAAGCAATTTCACTTTATTTTGTCATGACATTTTATAATTATTTCCACCAATTTTCCTATAATAAAGATTAATTTTTGTAAGAAATCATCTTTTTCTTGAATTTTTGTCACCTCAGAAATATATTTCAATCATCCTTATTTTCAATCATCCAAATAATTATACTTTTTTAAATCAGTATATAGAACTTTTTTTTTTAAGAAAATAGTTTCATCTAAAAAAACCTGAAAATATTTTTGTTAATTTTAATATGTTGTTAAGTTATGAATTTTTTTTACGAAATTACATTTTTTGTCGATTTCGGCAAATTTAAATTGTTATTGCAAAAAATTGTTAATAAATGACTAAAGTAACTATTGGAACATAAAATATAATCTTTTTAGAGTATCCCAGAGTACTGTCAAATCGACTTTTTTACGAATTTTCGGAGAACGGATGACGCTACGAGTCTCATACTCTAAAACTATAATTCTTAAGCCTAGCACAACTCAGAACAAAAAGATCTCGGTTGGAACAAGAAAGGAAGCATGTGTTTACTCTTGACGTCGAGTACTGTCAAATCGATTTTTTTACGAATTTTCGGAGAACGAATGATCTTATGAGTCTCATACTCTAGAACTATAATTCTTAAGCTTAGAACAACTCAGAACAAAAAGATCTCGGTTGGAACAAGAAAGATAGTATAAGTTTACTCTTGGTCCGATAGACTGTTTGTCAAAAAAATTTTTTTTAATTTTTTGGGCTTATAATTAAACTTATTGATTTGTGCTTTTGGAACAATGTTTGGAACAACTAGGACAATCTATATCGATATCGGAATGCTTTATTTTCAAAAAATAGGGTGCCAGGTCAAAAACATTTTTTTTATTTTTTGGATTTATAATTCAACTTACGGATTTGTTCTTTTGGAACAATGTTTGGAACAACTAGAACAATCTATTGCGGTATCAGAATGTTCGATTTTCGAAAAGTGGGGTGCCAGCTCAAAAAATAATTTTTTTTGTTTTATTCGAAAACCGTTTCGAATGAAGCAATATCACTTTGGAACAATGTGGTACAAAGTCAGAACAATCTGGAGCAACTTTCAAAATTATAAATTTCAAAAAGTGGGGTGCCAACTTCATACACTCACACAGCAATTGATATCTATGGGATATACTAAAATCATCGCGGATATGCGAAATATATCTCAATCTCCTGATAATATCATCCGTATATCATAATGAACCAATTTCGAAAATATCCCCGTATACAATATCCAAGAGATATCTTATCTCAAATACGATAATGTGTAAAATATATCGTACAGACATCTTAAAGATAAGTATAAGATATAAAGCATATACATGGCTAGAGATAGGCATCTTTTTATTAATATTTCGGAAACTATAGAAAATGTACAAGTGACTATGGAGCATATACATCTCGCTGTTTGTTGCCGGTATGAGTTTTCCATCCGACTTAACTGCCGTTACATTAAAACGTGTTCAAACATGTTCGGACCTGTGATTCTTTTGAGAAACGTATCTTTTGACACTTTGATGAAAGAGCCGCAAAAAAAGGTCTAAATCCAAGTAAAATGAACAGAGAGAGAGAAAGAGCGAGAGCGAGAGCGAGAAAGAGAGGGAAAGGGAGAGGGGGAAAGAGAGAGAGAGAGAGAGTTTTTTTAATCTTAATAGTGATCAAATTTGTCGGCTAATATTTCGTTTCGCAGTAGAGAGCGACGAGTTTGTCAGATGAAAAAGTCGTTTCTCGTGCAAAAACGCGACGATTGAATCTACTTTCATCGAAAGTGAAGGGCCTAAACTGAATAATTACCGAGAGCAAAACTTTTTCTCTTTCAGAAAAGCTAAAAATGTGGCATTACTTGCGACTAATAAAGAAATGACTTCAACACAACTGCAGCTTGCATTGCACGAGGATATCATAACACTTCACGTGAATAGATTAACATTAAATTTATGATTAATAACATTTGCGTTAGTTCATGTAACATTCTTATTATAGGTGATAACTTGTAGTTATTAGATAATATATATAAACAGAATACTCATAACAATCTATCAGTAAACATCTGTTAGTTATAATTCCTAATTGAACAATATAGGTTTTATACAACCCGTGTGTTATACAATAAACTGAGAGATATTCCAATTCATGTAAAAAATCTGAAAAAATTGTAAGAATTTTCTGAGATTCTGAGAAATCTTTCCACCAAAGATATATTTATCGTATTTGGTGTAATTCTATTTTGTATAATTTCAGCTATAATATTAATGTCTACATTATATTGATAATTGTTTAATATGCATATAAATTAGTATATCGGTATAAAATTGACTTACTAAGCACTTTTTGTACTAATTATATATTTATTGATATGCATATTAAGTAAGCAGTATAAATTTAGTTATTATTATTATCATAAACATTCTCCCAGATATATCCAGACTATCTACCATAATTATCACTAATGAATTTGTAAAATATACGTGCGATATATCTTCCGGGGTTTTCCTTTACACGGCAATAATCAGAGATCTCAGGGATATTAAACAAATATATTTCGCTACAATATGCAATATCTATACGTGTTCGTAACTGCGGACATTAGTGTATTCTAGTAATATCTCTCATATATCCATGACTTCTATGGGATATCTGTAGGATATTGCAATATTCCGGCAGGATATCTTTAGGAAATTCCACAGATTTCCCTTTGCTGTGTGAGGTAGCGATTGTGCAATTTTCAATCTCATCCTTTAGTTGAACTCTCACATCGATATTTTAATTATGTAAAAAATGTGATTTCTTAAAGTCATGTAATTACAATAATAAATAATAAGCTATAATTGGTTGAATTATATTTTTCATAATCTCTACATATCATTTCTTTAAATTTTCGTGCACATAGCAAAATTAATTAGTAAAATAAATAGAAAAAACAACTCTCTCACACTAATAGAATTCTAAGAGATAATTCTATGTAAATGAAGAAAATGATACATTTAAAAAATATATAAATGACCTTAAATGTTTAAAAAATAACTTGTTCGACGATTTTGCTAACCTTTTATTACTTTTTGAAAGCTGCTGTTGAGATATGTTGGATTATTTATGTGTCACGAGATATTTAAACGTTATACAATTTAAACGTTATACTTGAAAATGATAAACGATATAATTCTCCCAATTCTCAAGACGAAAAGTTTGCTCGAAGTAACGATAAAAGTCCATATAAAAAAAACTTTCATCCTGCACATCTTTCTCAGGCAACACAGATCTTCCAAGGGACATCTTGAGGACGTTCTGGAGACGTCTTGAGGACATAAAGATGTCTCTAGGATGTTCACGTCCCTTGGAGGTGTATGCTGTTCGGGTCGATTTGTTGTTTCACATAAAATCACTACCTACGTAACTGTCTTATCAATAACGGACCCACACTATGAATAATAATGGAAAAGTACGAACACCCGTAATCACTCGCCCTGTCATTTGTGTTTTGCTCGCGGTGTAACGAAATTACTTGTGTATAGCGCGTTATCGAGCTAATTTTGTTATTTGACGGTTTAAACTGCTCGAGAGCAATCGAATCTCAACGAATGTTGAATAAACATGATAAACCCTAAAAGACTATACGATAAATTGGCGCGTGTCGTCAAATATCTGTACTCCGCGTGTAAATCTGACTCCCGCGTGAACCTGCAAAACAAATATCTCTCGAATATCCCCTTCGCCCGGCAACGACTCTATCAGTTCGATAATTGACGGTGTGTGGCAATTACAGCTTAAATTCGCATTTATAAGTGTATACGATATGTATTTTATATCTGTAATAAAAATAAATATCTTTAAAAACCCAACCCTAGAGTCCAAATAATAAGTACCAAAAGGATCATCCGAAATTTTTACTTTTTTCAAATTTATAAAATTTTTAGTACTTTTTATTTTATATTCTGTAAGTAGCTTTTAAAAAATAATATCTTGCCTAATTCGTTGAGATAATTATTAGAACATTTTTTATGCCTTATACCAGTTAGATCGTTAAATTTACTATTTTTACAGTGAGAAAAGAATATTATTCTTGAAACTTTATATGTGAATATTTATTCACAAAAATGAACTTTATTTAAAAAGTAAACTTCATATCCACATACACAATAAATAAATTTTCAAATATTCGTTCTCAATACAGTAATTTATACACAAAATTATTATTATATAATTTTAGTTCAGTTTCGCAAAAAATATCCCCAAACAGCATAAAACATCTCAGAGTTCTTCTGAATAGATATCCTGGGAAGTGTCTTAAGACCTCCTAAATACATTCAAGATAATCTCAGATCTGTGCTGTGGACGTTCTGGATTATGAAAAGAAATATAATTTTAACATAATGTTTTACTACAATATTTTCTTCGTGTATATTGCACATAAATCTCAAGTTTAGAATCTAATTTGCACCCTAAGTAAAATTATGCCCTTGTGTATCGTCAATGATAATAAACGTTGCACTGCGAAAGACGAAAGCAGCTGGCTCCCGTTTCTCTTTTTTATTGTTAATGTAATCTTGTTTGCGAGCGGGAATTTCGCTGAACGTTTTATATAAACGTGCATATAGATATCGTATTAATTACATCAGTCGTTATCGCAGTAATTGCCCAGGCAAAGTGAAAACATGAAGAACACCAGAGATAACAGTTAACGGAAAGTAAACGTATTGCCAGATTAAACAATAATCTCTATTAGGTATTCTCGACTTATCTTAGAATATTGATTACCATCTTCAAACTTTTATGTTCACAGTACATGTTCGATGTACATCACAGTGTCGCGCAACATTGAATTTATAAATTTAAAAATTGCTTTAGACGTTTATGAGATAAAGTCGTAAATAACGTACGGCACGTTTCATAAAATATTTCGAGAAGTACTATTGTGTTTCTTGATCTTTCGATTCGCGATGGAATACCTGGCAAGTCTTTCCTCCTCGCCGAGAGAATTCGATTCGTTCTAATCGATTTATAGGCAGTATTGCTCGCAAATTTGCGACATACCGTGCGAGATAACGAGACATCGAGATGGAATTATTTTATGAAATAAATACAACAATCCGCACATAACATGAGATCTCGACTTATCTGGCGTTTGCAAAATTTCCGTGGAATCGCGATTTTTTCGTTTTCTTATGATTTGTGTGAGCGGGGGTGTATTCGGAAGGTGCGACGCGGAGCGCAGATAACGGAGACGAGAATATGGACGGCACCTAGACAGGTCGCTGGGGTTAAGGCCAGCCGATTAGAATGAAATCGCACAGGGGTTTCACCGGTATAAAAGCTGGCGTGGGCCATACGTCGATCAGCTATCCACCGCCTCTGTCGACTCGCAGAGGTAGTCGCTGAAGACCAAGGAAAGACGTCGAAGGTTGAACGAGATGTTGAAGGAACTGCTGTTGCTGGCGCTCGCGGCGCTATGCGTGTCGGACGCGATGCACCTCCCGGGTAAGACCGCCGACATGGACTTCCTGCACAAGCAGAAGAAGATCTACGAGCTGCTGTTCTTCGTCAAGCAGAACACCCTCACCGACACCGAGTTCTACGAGATCGGCCACAACTATGACATCGAAAACAACATCGACATGTATAAGGAGAAGGTGACCAAAATTCAACTTTAAATCGCGAAAACACAAATATATCGCCATGAATACTTCTTCAGAACTTGATCGACAGATGCTTAAAAATATCAATAGAAATACTTGAAAAATCAATAACAATCACTCGCCCTTCTAGAATTTCCATTTCTCAATACTTCGAACGTTCTTTAACTCTGCAACTTGTTAATTTTGCCAATTAATCTTCCCTTTCCCTTCGATTCTCTGCAGACGATCGTCCAGGAGTTCTTGTACCTGTATAGACAGGGCATGCTTCAGCGCAACGCCATTTTCTCGCCGTACTACGAGGAGCACCGCGAGGAGGTGAAACTGCTCTTCAAGCTCTTCTACTACGCCAAGGACTTCCAGACCTTCTACAAAACCGCCGCCTGGGCGCGTCTCCACCTCAATGACGGCGTCTTCACGTCTGCCTTCTCCGTCGCGGTCTTCTACCGCCCCGACTGCAAGTACATGAGGGTGCCGGCTCCCTACGAGATCTATCCCAATATGTACTTCGGCAGCAACGTCATCCAGGAGGCTCACCGCATCAAGATGACTCGTGGTAACGTATTCCGACGCAATATGCTCTCGCGAATCGATCGATCGAGGAGCGATTCGACGGCGCATAATGTCACTCTGTTTTGAATGTCTTCTTCTTTCCTCATCTCAACAACAGGTCTCACCACCACCGGTGTAGACAACTACGACAGCTATGTGATCTATGCCAACTACTCCGGCAACTTTGTCAAGCCTTACTTGGATGAGGAATACAAGATGGACTACTTCATAGAGGATCACAGCTTGAACACCTTCTATTACTATATCCGTCAGGTCTTCCCGTTCTGGCTCGATATGAAGGAATTCGATATCCCGCAGACTTTCCGCGGCCAGTTCTACTACTACAAGCACCACCAGCTGTACGCTCGTTACTTCTTGGAACGCCTCTCCAACGATCTCGGCTACGTCGAAGACTTCGACTGGAACAAGGCCTTCTTCCCCGGCTACTATTCCACCTTGATGTACAACAACGGAATCGCCTTGCCGCAACGCCCACGCTACTCTAACGTACCTTTCTACAAGTACAAGTACCTGAAGGTGAGTCCGTTCGTCCCCGTTTCACTTATCTATCCATGTCGTGAATTCACCCCGAAAATCTTGCCAACTCCCCACAGGAGATCGAGACCTTGGAGATGCGCATCATGAACGCCATCGACCTCGGCTACGTGTACGACACGACTGGCAAGAAGATCAACATCTACACTCCGGAGGGTCTGAGCATCCTCGCCAACCTGATCGAAGGTAACGTGGACTCGTGCAACCGACGCTTCTACGGAATGTACGACGCGCTCGCCCGCGATATCCTCGGCTTCAACTTCGACTACAAGGAGAAGAACAAGGTGATCCCCAGCGCCCTCCAATGCTACAGCACCAGCATGAGAGACCCAGGATTTTACCGTCTCTACAAGAGGATCATGACATATTTCTTCAGGTTCGTGAACGATCCTTCTTTCACTTAAGTCTACGATGGTCGAGCGCTTTGACCTATCTCTCTCTTTCTATTGCTCGCAGATACAAGAAATACATGCCGTACTACACTCAAAACGAGCTGATCTTCCCCGGCGTCAAGTTCGAATCCGTCAGTGTAGACAAACTGCAGACTTACTTCGATTACTGCGATGCCTTTATCAACAACGCCGTCGACGTAGAAAGCTTCAAGGATGGAATGAAGTTGCGCCTGAAGAGCCGCCGTTACTGCCTCAACTACAAGCCGTTCACCTACCACTTCAACATCAACAGCGACAAGGAGTACAAGGCCGTGCTCAAGATTTTCCTCGGACCCGCTTTCGACCACAAGGAGAAGGACCTATCTTACCTCCGCGAATACTACAAATACTTCATCGAGCTGGATCATTTCGTCGTGTCGCGTAAGTCCGATTTTCCAATTGTTAAAATCACTCAGAGTTTGAGCGAGACTTACGATTCAGGAGTGCTTGCATTCTCACACATTTCGAATAAGATTTTGCCTCGAGAAATTCAATAGAAATTCGATCGTTCATGTCGCCTCATGTTCCCGGTATTTTTTTCTTTCAGTGAGACCGGGCTCCAACACCATTGACCGTCGCAGCTCTGAATCCTCCTACACCATGCCCGACATGACGCCTGCCGATATATACTACAAGAAGCTGGAGAAGGCCGTTGGCGGCAGCGAGCCGTTCACTTACTACGAGAAGCTCTTCGGCTTCCCTGAACGTCTCTACTTACCTAAGGGCAAACCCGAGGGTATGCGCTACAAGATGTTCTTCTACCTGAGTCCGTTCGACGAAACCAAGATCACGAACGTGGAAGTGCCGATCTTCGGCAAGTACATGATGGACGGCAAGCCATTCGGCTTCCCGCTCGACCGACCGATGAACCCGTGGAAGTTCTTCACGCCCAACATGTACTACACGGACGTGTTCATCTATCACAACAAGGAGACCGAGAAGACCCTGCACTACTGAGTTACCTGTCGACTTACTCGACACCCTCATTCAATCTGGATAGAACAATTTAACACAAGTTGTCGTTGCCATACCACGCCAGTGGTAGCGCGGATCGCGAAGTTTCTTTGAATAAACAATACTGAGAGACTATTTGGCGTGTAAACGTTCATTGCTCTGCTTTACTCCACTATACCTACCATTGGCTTTCTATGAATCCTTATAGGTGCTGGAAAAAGATTCCTTTCGATTTGCACACGACATCGTACTTGATAATATATTAGAATCATTCGATTTCTTCACGCTGGAATGACTTCTTTTATACTGTCGAGCAGTTATAACTATAATATTAAAGTTATAAGATTATTTATTTAGTTAATTTGATTACATATTTAGGTACCTTAGTTAACTTTATTAACTTATTTACTTAATTAAAACCCTAACAGCACAGATATCCAGGGAACGTCCTGAGTACGTTCTGAGAACGTCCCAATATCCTCAGAATATCCCTGGAACGTTCTCAAAAGTTCTTGTGCTGTCTGGGAATATATTACAAACACAATTTCTTATTTTTCCTGCTAAAATTGCTACGAAATTTTTGACTGAGAAGATATTCGTCGATAGTTTGTTTTAACAAGTGCACCTTGAGAAATGTGAAAAACACGATATCTTATTTAAAATTTTAGTAAAACTGAGCTAAAGATATATATGAAGAAGACTAGTACAGTTTCCTACAAATTAAACTCAGGGAATAAGTAACTTTAGGTTCGATCCTTTTTTCCAGAAAAGTTCATTTCTTTATCCGAGAATTTTGCATTCAGAAAATATAGAAACAATCGCTTTTTATTCGAAACTTCTGCGATACAATAGAAAATTTTGCATATAATAAAAGTATATAAATGTAGAAAAAAATGTTAAAAAAATGGAAAATATATATCCTCTAACGTTAAAAAACCATATTTGTCGCCTATAATACTTTTCCAGTGAATGAAATGTTAAATGTTAATTCGCTAGTAGATTAAGGAGATGCTGAAGGTGCAAACTTTACCGACAGAACACTGACATTTTTCTGCAAAGTTTACGTCGTATTGGTTACACAGAATTACAAATGCTTTTACGCAATGAAAGTACGTGCAAAAATAAATAGGATCATTGCTCGATGATGAAAACGAACAAAAAATTTTTAATGTAAAATCTCCAGCTGACAGTTAGCGTAACATTTGTCTAATCCAAAAATTCCGCAGCTTGTAAATACTGAAAGTGCGGATGCTCCAAACGGAAAAATTTTAAAGAACATTGCTCTACCTTTGCATTTGTATTTGGAAGCTTAAAAATATCGAAAAAGTTTGCAGAAAGATTTCTACACATATATGGTTAGGTTTTCCGTTGAATATGGTAAAACAAAGCAGCATACATTCATGTAAATTCTGTATATACAAGAAATACGAAAAGGATAGCGTGATTATGTTAGTGACGATCGTCTCTGCATTATCGACATTGTTCGAGTTTGTCATTGACTCCAGCATCTCCTTAAGTAAGATACATTCAATAAATTGATAACATCGATCAGTAATGGAAATCACCTAATGCAGTATCAGAACTGCAAAAGAAATGTCACATTTTTGAATATGGTGTGCCAAGACTTGGCACACCATATTTAAAAATGTGACATTTTTTTTAAAGTTTTGATACTCTCTTGAAAAGTTCTAGAGCTCTTTGCAACAATTTTAAATAGTTCCGGTCATTAAATACAAAAATATAGACTTTTAAAAAAAGGTGCGCTAAGTTCTCGAAGCGCACTTAATCAGTAAAATCAACTATTTCTTTAGAACTATTGTTATACATATATATATATATATATATATATATATATATATATAATGCATACAAATGCACAAATAAATGCATTATTCGATTCTTTTTCTCACGAGACATACATGACATGTATGATAATTGCAATGCAAATGCGCAATGATTTTTCTGGAGATAAATCAATCTTACTTTTTTTTAACAGGATTTTTCACTTCAGTTATTTTACGCTAACTTTTTTAATTTATTTATCTTACAAGCTAATATTAGTTTGATTTATCACATCCGATTAAAAGGCTCGTGTATCAATAATAAATTATACGAATAACAAATTATGTAATCGTAATAGGTGATAGGTCACACGTACGATTTGAATTAATCAGAGTTGAGATATTTTGACTCTTGTCGTTCTTTACGCAAGCTTTTGTTATCGCATCGTGCGACTGGTGCGAAGTGAAGTCATTACCAATTATCAACGATTGCTAAAAATGCATAAGAAATTTATTGTGCAATACAAAAGTCGAGTAAATAAAGAATATTATTTTGAGGAAATTCACAGACTTCAGTTTCTTCGTACTCATTGAAAAAACTCGTCGACCCTACACGGAAAAAAAATTTCAATTGGTGCGATCAAATAGGAACCAACTGAAAATGAGATGATCAGAAGCGATATCTCTGTTAGGAAAACTAATATTTCTGTTGTCGCAACCGAAAATATTCGTCTGAACATTCAACGATATCAGAACTAAGTTGAGGTAACTGAGAACAATTGACTATACAGAAGCCTTATACAGGAATTGTTCTGTTCCTACAACCGAATTTTCGTCTGGTCCCTGAGCAATCGAAAATTTGGTTGCGCCAACAGAATTGTTTTTTCCGTGTAGTCAGGTAAAAGATCGTCTGGATAAAAGAGAGAACGCACGAAAATAATGAAATTAAATGTATTACAAGAAAATTTACACCTTGTCACGTAACTCATTTTGATCCCATTTATTTCGGGCGCATCTCATTTGCCCCACTAATTCGCGAGTGTCAAACAGTCAACGTGCTTACATATGTATTTGTGTGAACGAAATATTCTGAAGAGTAAATTGTTTTTTAAGGCTGAACAAAATAAGTTATAAAAAATAATCGTCAAAGAGCCAAAAGTCCATGATTTCCATCGTGTCAAAGTGCACACGATTACCAGCGATGATAATTCTTACACAAGTTAATTTTGGCAAAGAGTGACAGAGAAGGAGGCGGAAAGAAAGAAAAAGATATTCGTCATTATCGTTACACCGGTTACTTCATCGGTCTCTTGATTATGCGCTCGGTGACTTTTGTTTGTATCTCCTTCATCGATGTCTGGTAAGTATATAAGCCGATTCCGCCACGGTGCCCGTCGATCCTTCGCGCATTAAACACACGAGGATGAAAACGGTTGCGTTGTTCTTGGCGGCGGCGGCGTGCCTGGCTCAGGCCACACAGGTGCCGCATCATACTGCCACCAAGCAGTACCTGACCAAGCAGAAGAACATCTACGAGCTCTTCTGGCACATCGATCAGCCGACCGTCTACCATCCAGAGCTCTATCAGAAGGCGCGGTCCTTCAGCATTGAAGATAACATCTCTTCTTACAAGGACCAGGTAATACACTTCCAAAATTCCGTGTGATAGCTTAAGTAAACCATGCGTTAAATCTATATATTCTGCTCCTTGAGATAAATAAAATGAGAGTAAAATCTTTGAATGCGTGTCTCGCGTTCTTTTGAGGAAACATGCTCTCGAGGTATCGGAACGAACGTTACGGGTAATAACCCATATGAAAATGAAAATCATTGTAATCTTCGGGGAATCGTCGTGGACGAAGATATCATATTTAC
>NW_022639463.1:433813-490568 GCF_010583005.1 Odontomachus brunneus
TGACTCCAGCATCTCCTTAAGTAAGATACATTCAATAAATTGATAACATCGATCAGTAATGGAAATCACCTAATGCAGTATCAGAACTGCAAAAGAAATGTCACATTTTTGAATATGGTGTGCCAAGACTTGGCACACCATATTTAAAAATGTGACATTTTTTTTAAAGTTTTGATACTCTCTTGAAAAGTTCTAGAGCTCTTTGCAACAATTTTAAATAGTTCCGGTCATTAAATACAAAAAAATAGACTTTTAAAAAAAGGTGCGCTAAGTTCTCGAAGCGCACTTAATCAGTAAAATCAACTATTTCTTTAGAACTATTGTTATACATATATATATATATATATATATATATATATATATATAATGCATACAAATGCACAAATAAATGCATTATTCGATTCTTTTTCTCACGAGACATACATGACATGTATGATAATTGCAATGCAAATGCGCAATGATTTTTCTGGAGATAAATCAATCTTACTTTTTTTTAACAGGATTTTTCACTTCAGTTATTTTACGCTAACTTTTTTAATTTATTTATCTTACAAGCTAATATTAGTTTGATTTATCACATCCGATTAAAAGGCTCGTGTATCAATAATAAATTATACGAATAACAAATTATGTAATCGTAATAGGTGATAGGTCACACGTACGATTTGAATTAATCAGAGTTGAGATATTTTGACTCTTGTCGTTCTTTACGCAAGCTTTTGTTATCGCATCGTGCGACTGGTGCGAAGTGAAGTCATTACCAATTATCAACGATTGCTAAAAATGCATAAGAAATTTATTGTGCAATACAAAAGTCGAGTAAATAAAGAATATTATTTTGAGGAAATTCACAGACTTCAGTTTCTTCGTACTCATTGAAAAAACTCGTCGACCCTACACGGAAAAAAAATTTCAATTGGTGCGATCAAATAGGAACCAACTGAAAATGAGATGATCAGAAGCGATATCTCTGTTAGGAAAACTAATATTTCTGTTGTCGCAACCGAAAATATTCGTCTGAACATTCAACGATATCAGAACTAAGTTGAGGTAACTGAGAACAATTGACTATACAGAAGCCTTATACAGGAATTGTTCTGTTCCTACAACCGAATTTTCGTCTGGTCCCTGAGCAATCGAAAATTTGGTTGCGCCAACAGAATTGTTTTTTCCGTGTAGTCAGGTAAAAGATCGTCTGGATAAAAGAGAGAACGCACGAAAATAATGAAATTAAATGTATTACAAGAAAATTTACACCTTGTCACGTAACTCATTTTGATCCCATTTATTTCGGGCGCATCTCATTTGCCCCACTAATTCGCGAGTGTCAAACAGTCAACGTGCTTACATATGTATTTGTGTGAACGAAATATTCTGAAGAGTAAATTGTTTTTTAAGGCTGAACAAAATAAGTTATAAAAAATAATCGTCAAAGAGCCAAAAGTCCATGATTTCCATCGTGTCAAAGTGCACACGATTACCAGCGATGATAATTCTTACACAAGTTAATTTTGGCAAAGAGTGACAGAGAAGGAGGCGGAAAGAAAGAAAAAGATATTCGTCATTATCGTTACACCGGTTACTTCATCGGTCTCTTGATTATGCGCTCGGTGACTTTTGTTTGTATCTCCTTCATCGATGTCTGGTAAGTATATAAGCCGATTCCGCCACGGTGCCCGTCGATCCTTCGCGCATTAAACACACGAGGATGAAAACGGTTGCGTTGTTCTTGGCGGCGGCGGCGTGCCTGGCTCAGGCCACACAGGTGCCGCATCATACTGCCACCAAGCAGTACCTGACCAAGCAGAAGAACATCTACGAGCTCTTCTGGCACATCGATCAGCCGACCGTCTACCATCCAGAGCTCTATCAGAAGGCGCGGTCCTTCAGCATTGAAGATAACATCTCTTCTTACAAGGACCAGGTAATACACTTCCAAAATTCCGTGTGATAGCTTAAGTAAACCATGCGTTAAATCTATATATTCTGCTCCTTGAGATAAATAAAATGAGAGTAAAATCTTTGAATGCGTGTCTCGCGTTCTTTTGAGGAAACATGCTCTCGAGGTATCGGAACGAACGTTACGGGTAATAACCCATATGAAAATGAAAATCATTGTAATCTTCGGGGAATCGTCGTGGACGAAGATATCATATTTACTAGAACTCGCAATGTTTTTTTTTAACATACTTCTGAATTTGATTTCGATTCGAAGGTTCGATGAAAAAGCTTAACGACACTCGTTGTTTCAGACTATTGTAACCGAATTCCTGCAGCGATGGAAGCACGGAATGCTCCCACGAGGAGAAATATTCTCCTCGCTATACCCTCTTCACATGCAGGAGATGGTCAGTCTGTTCCGCGTCTTTTACACCGCTAAGGACTTCGACACCTTCTACAACACAGCCGTGTGGGCGCGATTCCACGTGAACGAGAACATGTATGTTTACGCGTTGGTTAACGCCGTGATGCACCGCCAAGACACTCACGATCTCCGTGTACCGCCCATGTATGAGATCGTCCCGCACTTGTACTTCAACGAGGATGTTTTACACAAGGCCTATCACATCGCGATGGGTGACACGGGTTAGTATTGATAGGAATCGCGAGCATCGACGATGATTCGACTGGATCTCTCGAAAATCGCGAACGAAAATTTGCCAACATCGGCGCAGAATTGTCGATCTTCGTTTCTGATTCAACCGATCCCTGTACAAGATCGACATTACATATCGATTTTACAAAATCCCGTGGAAATTTTAACGTTTCCATATCGAGTTGAAATATCGAGAGCTAAAAAATCGAAAAATGTTTCAATAGGTATTGTAGGTGTAAAGAAGACGACCAGCGGTGTCGATAGCTACTACATTCCCACCAACTACTCTGGCTGGTACGTAGTCAGGGATAACGTGCCGGAACAACAGAAACTGAGCTACTTCACTGAAGACATCGGCCTAAATAGTTATTACTTTATGTCGTATCACGACTTCCCGTGGTGGATGAAGAGCGTCGAGTACAACATGCCCCAGAACATCCGCGGCGAACAGTACATGTTCAACCACAAGCAGATGCTCGCTCGTTATTACGCGGAGAGACTATCCAACAACATGGGCGAGATCGATTGCGTCGACGTAACCAAACCTATTCGAACCGGTTACTACCCGACAATGCACCATCACAACGGAGTGCCGTTCACTCAACGCCCTGTTGGTTCCGAGATCCCTCTTCATGATCACTATTACGTTCAGGTATCTTCATTTCCCTCCGCTTCGTTATTAAGCACTACAGTCAAGATCCAAAATATGTTTCGGCGACATACCTTTCAAGTACCTTTGATATTGCAGATCTCTCGGATGTCTCATCCCTTACACACTTTCCTGTCTGATCTCAGTTAAAGTTATTCACGATTTCTTCGATGTTCTCGTTAATTTATAATTTTAGAATTTCTGATTCTATAATTTTAGCAGCGATTTTATTCAAAGAGATCCTTTCAACATTAAAGTATTGCTAAAATCGAATAATGTTCCAACAGGCTCTGGAAGACTATCACATACGCATCTCTGCGGCTATCGACAAAGGCTACCTCATTGACAAGCATGATAAACATATCCACATCTACGACTCCGAGGAAGGCTTTAACCATCTTTGCAACGCAATCCACGGCAATGACGATTCAGTCAACACTGAATACTACGGCAGCATTGAATACATGTACAGAAAGATCTTCGGCTTCGTACCAAAACCGGCCGATAAGTACCACGTCGTGCCCAGCTCTCTGCATTTCAGCAGCACTAGCATGAGGGATCCCGTGTTCTACGGAATATTCAAGAACATTGTTAACTATTGGATGAGGTACGTGGTGGATGAGTTGAGGAAGTTAACTTTTAAAAGCAGCTCAATTGAACAATCTATTGAAAAAAGTAACTTGTTGCCTCTGTCATTGCTCATTTTGAAAATATGACTCGTTACCGTTGTCGTTCTCAACTCAAGAAATAAATGTTACGAGTTGTTACGAGTTCCATTGCTTTCTTCTCACCAAGTTGTGAAGATTTGTCATGAAAATCGCGTCCTATATCGTATCGTGACGGTAATGAAGATGATTGTCCCGCAGATACAAGCAACACTTACCGAGCTACACGCACAAAGAACTCATTTTCCCGGGTGTGAAGATCGAGTCCGTCAATGTTGACAAACTGATGACCTTCTTTGATCACCACGACTCGCTGATCAACAACGCCGTGTCGGTGCAAAGCCACGAGAAAGCACAGTCCCTATTGATCAAAGCGCGTCAGTATCGTCTCAATCACAAGCCCTTCACCTACCACATTACAGTAAACAGCGACAAGAACACGAAGGCGGTCGTTCGCATCTTCTTCGCACCGAAATACGACATTCATGGTCATGAACTCGACATAAGCGAGAACTACATGAACTTCTATGAGGTGGATCAGTGGATCGTTGACCGTAAGTCTCGAATTTCGCGTTGTCGAATATTGCTTTTAATAGTTTGTACATAATTGACGATTGGAAAACATGAAACTCTCAGCGAATTAGCTTCAGAAGAGACCAAATTGATATTGTACCTTACAGTCAACTTCGAATAGATATTGCTTCGTTAGAATGTCAAAATCAAACTTTTCAAGCTAGTTTCAAAAACGTACAATACCAAAAATATTCGTCTCTCCTTCTCTCAACATTTCTCGAAGAAGAAATTTACTTTGAACATCACACGAAGCGAATACGAATATTTCGCTTCTTTCGAAATATTCTGATTCGAGTTTTCCATTAAAATTAATATTTAACCGCCATTTTGCGTTTGTCGCAGTGAAATCCGGCGTCAACAAAATCGAGCGCAACAGCCACGAGTCGATCTACGTCGTTCCGGACGAGATCCCGAGCGAGGTTATGTACAAGAAGATCGTGAAGGCCATCGAAGGTGAAGAAACCTTCACCTACCCAGAACAGATGTACGGTTTCCCCGACCGCCTGATACTTCCTAAAGGCAAGAAGGAAGGTTTCCCGCTCAAGATGTTCGTCTGCGTGACGCCATTCGACGAGACCAAGTCCTTCGAGATCCATTCTCCTGTCTGGGGCCTGAGCGTGTCGGACGGTCACACATTGGGATATCCGCTCGACAGACCCGTGCACAGTTTCAACTTCACCGTGCCCAACTTCTACACGAAGGACGTGCTGGTTTACCACAGACAGGCCGAAGAGCTAAATCTTACCGTGTAAAACAATCTCTCTGCGATCCTTCTTGACGGACAATCACGTCCATTTCTCGTTTGCTCGCGTCTCTCTACTTTCGGCCACAGTTTCAGACGATGATATATCTCGCATACATTCGAATATTTCCCGCTTACAGCTTACATTCGTTACGTGCGATCGCCAGATTGACAGCCCGACTAGCTCGAATAAGAGAAGCAAAGCGCGCACAGTAGTAACGTCGTCTTCTTGCGCCGTTGTGTTCTGTATAATACATCTGGACTACACTTGAAATAAATTCTCCGAAACATTTTGCGTCATCTCGATGTTCGTTTTTTCTCTCCCATGCCAAATCCTCTTCCTATTTCTGATCAGTCTTCTGCTGTTCTTATCCGAGAGTTTAACCCTTATTCCGTTTTTTTAAAATAAATCAGAATAAAAACGTTTCTAATTCAATCAAACCACTTCATCTATGATCAGTGAATATTCACTGTATGGAAATGCCCCTAATTTGCTGCTTCATCTTATATCTTACCAATTTTGATCAGTAGAAATAAGATTTCACTGCAAAATCTGTAGTATACAAATTCATTGTACCAAATTCAACTTTCTAAAATTTGTGGTGATAGAATTAACGGCTTATACAGGTCTACGTGCAATGAAACTGTCTGTACATACAAACGGTGTTAATAATAGGAACAGCCGTTTCTATTAATCGATTTTTTTCAGTAAGATTTTATTGATTATATACTTGTAACCGAATCATCAGTTATAAATATGGCATTTTAATGAAGAATATATGAATTGTACTTTAGAGAGTGAAGTCTTTTTTATTGATAAAAAACTTTTAAATGTAACTGAAAGTCAATCAGAAAGCTTATTTGGATTTTATTGATAAAAGAAAGTTTATGACACGAATCCTTATCTCGCGATAGCGTAAAAGATGAGGCGATTTAGTTTAATATTTTATTCGCATCTATTTCCATATATTTGCGCCTGTTGTTACTTTAGGGAGAAAATACTGTACAACAAAAAATACAACAAAATTTTAAAATCTTTTAAATTTTGTAATCTTCTCCGTGCACTTTCCTATCCTTATTCTTATTAGGATATTCGTCGTAATACAAAATAAACTCGAAGACCCGCCGATTATTTCTACGCTACTGCGCGTATAATTAAATTAATAAAAAAATGAGAAAAGAATATTTTCTCTCTTTGCAGTTATATTATAGTATTATACATCGTAGATATTATTGTATTATACATCATTAGTTGTGTTTCTTTATGTGTCGGTCATGCATCGTTTCGAAATTTGTGCGACGATTTGGATAATCACGAAGTTCGTTCGCCGATGATACTCGGTACAAATATGCGATAAATATGTGACTTACGAGCCTTTGCAATTGTACACAGATAGACACGCGTTAAAAGCATATCCTTTCAGCGGAGTCGTAAGCGGATGTTGTAATCTTCCGATAAGAGATAATAAGCAGTAATGAATACGTGGAAGTGTTTCACGTGTATAGGTGTGACATTCCGTCGCTTGGGAGCAAAGTGAACGGGAGGATGGCAAGCGTTTTCGAGACGTGTGTGTAACTTCAATTTGTACACTGAGAGAAATTACAAAATTAACAAACAAATATTTCCGATCAAAATACCGATGAATTTTCATATCTGATCAGGAAACGTCCAATGAGAAATATAGGTTCATAATATTTTCATCGGTTTATCTGATAAAATGCTATTATGATCGGAACACGGAAAAAAAAGATTTGGTTGAATTAACCAAATATCTGTTCAATATGAACGGTCCAGAAATTCCGATTGAAGTAACCCGAATTTAAGTTAACAAGATTTTTGGCAGACTAACCAAACATGTCTGGTTATTTAATCAGACATGTTTAGTTAAATAATAAAAAAATGGTTATTTAACCAGACATGTTTGGTTAGTCTACCAAAAATCTTGTTAACTTAAACAGAATTCGGATTACTTCAATCGGAATTTCTGGATCGTTCATATTCGACCAGATATTTGGTTAATTCAACTTTTTTAATTTGGTTAATTCATCTTTTTTTTCTGTGAAGTATTCGATAAAATTTAATCAGATATAAAAACTGGTCGGAATTTGATCGTAAATATCCGTTTGTTAATTTTTTATCGAATAATTTTTCACACTGTGTAATCGTGTCGTGATTATCCACTCTGTAATAATATTGTGCAAAAGTCTATCAATCTGGTGATTAGCAGTTTCCTATAGATGAAAAATCAAGTCGTTGCGTTATAACACGATATCGTATATGTAACTCAGCCTCTCTTCCTCTCTTTCTTTTTCTTCCGTGTGAATCGGCTTATTTCTGCAATATATACATATACATTCTGCAATAAATTAACGTTGTCTTCGAGCAGAGAAAAATAGTTATGCTTATGGTTTTCTAGTCACAACAAAACTGCAAAGCGCAGCGATTTAGCACTTATCGCAGGTCATGGAGCTGGCGACCTTTCGAGGATTAATTATCAGACTCAAACGGCAGACTTAATAAGTTGCGATATATCTTATTATCTTGACTAACAGCTGTTAACAGCTGTTCGCTGCCAATCTGTCGTAAATCTATGGTAAATCCGGATATGATAGCCATACCGGAAAGATGGCCATAGGCTGTAATTTATCTAATAATTGCAAAACATTGCGTTTGTGTAATCAGTCACAAAGATAATCGATATTTATCGTAATGCATGTGCATACATTTTTCGAAATAGCAAGATTATAAATATTATATATTTTTATTTTCAACTACCTGTAAAATATCCGATTAAGTTTAATCGGATAAAACAATAGTCCCAATTATGAATCGAGTCCTAATTTCGAATAAAACTTCATTAATGTGTTAAAAAAGTACACATTCTGGTGAATACATCGAGTTTTAATGCAACTAAACGTCCAGACGAGTGTTTTCGATCACAAAGATATTGTTTTTCGTCAGCGAATTCTTCGTCTCCGATGTTTTTTTGTGAAATTGGATTATACTGAAATTGTATATAGTACAAATTGCTACAAGAATAGTAAATTTGATGTACTTCGAAATGTTCACCATAACTGGAAATTGCAGAAATAGAGAGATAAATTGTCACATAGTAAACGGTAAGATGCATTTATAATTTGGATCGGAGTCAAAAGTCGCCGGCGATAAGTGCGCGTAATTATGTTTACGCGATCGTAATGAAGTCCGAAGTATCGCCAGTTAAAAGACAAATTAAACAATTTAGCCAGCCAGCACATTAGTTGCTGTAAATATGATTACGTCGTACGGGACGCTTACGCAAATATACTCTCGATCGATTAGGTGTCTTCGTAAATAACACCTTCGCGATGACCCCTCGCGCGAAAATGTATCTGCCAATCGCAACTGACAATAATCGCCAAAGAGCAGCGTTTATCGTTCGTCGGGGCGCGACCCAAAGCGAGGCCACCGAAAGTCATCGATGTAATGTAGAAAATGAATCGAATTAATATATCACCTTTTTCCTGATAATTCCTTTTATATTATCCTTTTGCGTGAAGAAAAAACCCGAACAAAACATTCGTTACACGCGCAGCAATCTCGGGGATTTACTCTCTTAAAGTGAATCAGTGAAACATCATTGAAAGCAGTGAATATACACTGATTTGCAGTTATAAGTATAGCACTGAAACTGTTCAGTGCTATAATTATAACTGATATCAATGACTATTCACTGATTCACTTTGAGATTACCGTTCCATCAGACCGTGGTGATTTCTCAATTTCTCACCTGTTAAATTCACTTCAGACACTCAACCAGTTGTGTATCATGAGACGAGAAAACAATGAAGAAATACACAACAGCAAACATCTGTACAACGCATCAATAATTCGTTCGAACAACATCGAACATCGACTGCGGTGGTGGGAGCGGATTTAAACGAAAGAATTTAAAGAATCTGTCGATTCGATATATCGACGCACGCCCTCGTGACCTATCAGTTTGATTGCGCGCTCGCATGAAAATGTATAAAAGTGAGTATGCCGTTGTCGGAACGTCGCTCAGGCTCCGGTCTCTCGAGCTAAAACTACTCTGCGACTACGGAAAGTTGGGAAAATGAAGCGGATGGCGGTACTGGCCGTCTTCGCGGCTGTCTGTCTCGCTCTGGTAGCGGCGGACTATAACACCGTGAAGATCGCCGACAAGGACTTCCTTCTCAAGCAGAAGAAGATCTACAACCTGCTATACCATGTCTCGCAACCATCCCTCATGAACCCCAGCCTGTACGAAGAAGGCCGGTCTTACGATATTGAGGCCAACATCGATTCTTACACTAACAACGTAAGTAAACGACAACGTACGACAACGTAAACGACAACGTACTCTCTTAAAGTGAATCAGTGAATAGTCACTGATATCAGTTGTAGCACTGAGCACTTTTAGTGCAACACTTATAACTGCAAATCAGTGTATATTCACTGTTTTCAGTGATGTTTCACTGATTCATTTTAAGAGGGTACAATTGACGCGAACCAAGACAATGTTGCAGTCACACGTTAGAGTATACACCACAAATTTCTCAATGAAGCCTGAACGTCTACTAAGCTAAAGATCTTGAGACTTTATTGAACCTCAGTGTGTACCGACTCGTGGTTTTACGCCAACTTTTCATCACTTTGCAGACCGCAGTGAAGAATTTCCTCTATATGTACAAGTATGGTATGCTACCTCGCGACGAACTGTACTCCCCGTACTACCCGAAGCTCGTAAAAGAAACCAAGGCTCTGTTCCGTCTGTTCTACTATGCCAAGGACTTCGACACCTTCTACAAAACTGCACTCTGGGCGCGTGTTTATGTCAACCAGATGCAATTCTGCGAAGCGCTATACACGGCCGTTACCCGTCGCGAAGACACCAAGTTCATCCAGTTGCCGCAGCCCTATGAGATGTACCCATACGCATTCTTCAACTCCGAGGTACTCGAGAAGGCGCATCATGCGAAACTCTTCGGCAAGCTCGGTGAGTGAGCGAACGGCCGAACTAATTAGCAGGCGGAAAAACTGCGTGACTTATACAATTTTGTTGTGTCTTGTTTCGAAACTTTCTGAATTTATAAAACTCCCGCGTAGTCAGTCTGAATGGCAAAGTTAAGCGCGGTTTGGCCGTGCCGATTCTTTTGCTTCATGATACATTAGTTGAGTAATTTTAATTGTCAACGTTAATTTTAACGCAGACTCGAGGAAGTTCGGCGACTACGAAACCTACATCATCCCGGCCAATTATTCCGGATGGTACATGTCGCGCGACTACGACGTCGAGCACAAGCTCAACTACTTCACCGAGGACATCGGCTTGAACGCCTATTACTTCTTCTTCCGAAAAGAATATCCGTTCTGGATGAAGGGCGAGGAGTTCGGATTGCAAGAGTACCGCGGCGAGGAGTTCCTGTACGCTCACAAACAGTTGTTGATGCGTTATGGCTTGGAGCGATTGTCCAATGACATCGGACATAAGGTCGAGGATTTTGATTGGTTCGGGCAATTCTATACCGGGTATTACCCGACGATGACCTACCACAACGGGCTGCCGTTGCCACAGAGAGGATACTTCAGCAAGTTCCCTTACTACAAGTATAAATACATAAAGGTGCGATGATGAGTCTCGACTATGCTGAGAGCTTCTCTTCTTGTTCTTCGCGTTACTAAATTCGATTTGTCTCAAGACATTCGATCGAAATTTTCAATTATTTATTAATTCACGAAGCGTAACAGAAGTTCTCGATATATTTTGCCAATCTGTATAGAGTATTGCATGTAGGTCAATATTATGGGTTGCCTTTGCGTTTCGCTAAAACGTTTGCTGACGTTTTGTTGAAAAATCATCGTCGTATTTTTTCCCATAGCACATGCACGAAATAGAGAACCGAATCGCCGGGGCCATCGATTCCGGAATCATCCTGGACGCAAGCGGCAAGATGGTCAACATCTACACTCCCGACGGCCTCAATATCCTCGGCAACATCATCGAGGGCAACATGGACTCCTGCAATCTTAACTTCTACGGCAGCATGGACGCCCTTGCGAGAAAGATCCTCGGCTACAACTTGGAGCCGTCTACGCCCTACCAAATTATTCCAAGCGCCCTCGAAATGTACAGCACCTCCATGAGGGATCCCGCGTTCTACCGTATTTACCAGAGAATATTTGAATTCTACTACAACAGGTACTATGCGTGATTTGTCTTTCAGTAATTCTTAAAGGATGAATTGAATACCGGATGCAAGTTCACCAAAGAAAACGTGTCAACAACCCAACTTGAAATTTATCCCACGATCCTGATGAGATTGATTCTAGTCAGTTATTTGATTTGTATAAGGTAATGTTATCGAATCTTAATTATTAATAATCCAAAGATCTAAAGTATTAATAAAGTTTTGTTGCCACAATGTGTTATATCACTTACCAGGATTTGACAACATTTACAAATTAGATAACTTATTAGGATCAACTTGATCATGGGATAAATTTTAGTCGGGAAGTCTGTCGAGAAATAGAGGTTTACCGAGAAAAACATGTTGCATTCAACGAATTCAACAAAGAAAATTTCTTTCACTGACTGTACTCCGTTTGTATTTTTCTCACAACAATACTAATCTGTTTGGCTTCCACACAGATACAAGCTACATCAGAAACCATACAACAAGAACGAGGTTGTCTATCCAGAACTGAAGATCGAGTCATTCGTCGTGGACAAACTGACCACCTTCTTCGATCAATTCGATGCCACGATCAGCAACGGTATGGTGATCGACGACGCGAAGGAGGCCGAGAGCATGTTGATTAAGGTTCGTCAGCATCGTCTCAATCACAAACCATTCAGCTTCCACTTTGCTATCCACGCCGACAAGGCCATGAAAGCCGTCTTCCGCATCTTCCTTGGCCCGAAATACGATATTCACCACAAACCACTGGACTTTGCTGAGAATGCCAAGTATTTCTACGAGATGGACAACTTTATAGTCGACCGTTAGTACAAACTCAACTCTTTTTAATATTATTTCAATTGTGTGTTATTATATCGTATTATTTTTAAATTGCGAAACGGGAACAAATTTATGAAGAACGCGGCAACTTGGGAGCCATATCGAGCATGACTTAAATTAGTCTCACTTTTTCAGATTGACGAGTGTCTCTTTACTTTAGCGTCTGATAAAAAGCGCATTGCCTTATACTCTAAATTTCAATTGTATCAATCCACAGAAGTGAACTGAATCTAAAGGGGAAATTCAGAGAATTAAAGTGGACTCTTAATTCTACATTAAGAATCCACTCTAAGTCTGAATTAAGCATTCACTCTTTTGATTCCGAGTGACAATATTTTCGCTTGAGTGAATTCTTGCTAATTTCGAGTGATATTTTATTCCAAGAAATTTAGGAAGTAATTGACTCTAATCAATGAATTCTTCTATCCCGTTTCTTCTTCCATCTATCTAATCTTTTTCTCTTTGTTACGCACGTAGTAAACGCCGGCACGAGCAAGATTGTGCGCAACAGCCAAGATTGCTTCTTCGTTATGCGCGAAGATCAGCCTAGCGAGGTGTTCTACAAGAAGGTGGTGCAGAGCTTGGAGGGCTCGGACTCTTTCTCCTACATGGAACGACTCTCAGGTTTCCCCGAGAATCTTTTGCTGCCTAAAGGCAAGAAGGAGGGTATGCCCTTCCAGATGTTCGTGTACGTGAGCCCGCTCGAGGATGAACCCGTACTCTACATGTCTCGTATCTTCGGAAGCTACAAGTTCGACAAGAGGTCGCTCGGATTCCCACTGGACAGGCCCACCCTCAACTTCCACTACGACGGGCCGAACATGATGCTGAAGGACGTCGTTATCTACCACAAAGACGAGACGGAGATGAACGTCACTTATTGATGGCTCGTTAAGTCTTCTTCCACCTCCGCTCCGATCATTTAATTCGATGTAACCATCCGCAACTAAACATATGTCTAACAAAATACATTTGTCTCTTTTGTGTATACAATAGAATATTATTTTTAAAATATAAAATATAAATAAATTCAGAGAATTAGTCTTTTCCGTGTATTAAACGATACTTTTAAGAGAACGTCGTCGAAAGGATTAAGAAATATAATAAAATAAAGTAACAGAAATAGAAAGAGTGCTTTAAATTGAATTTAGTCCCCGCTATCTCAAGTTGAACGAATCAAGACTTCTGCTATTCATAGATTAATTATTTATGGATCAATTATTCGTTACTCATAGATTCACAAGTTAATTTCATACTCATATTCATAGAAACAAGAAGTCATATCGGTCCTTTTCTCGAGATGTAATGTCAAAATAATATTTAAGCTAAGTAATACACGAAAAGCGAACGAGAAGATTCTCGGATTGCAGATCCGAGATAGATCAGCGTTATAGATATAGATCATCGAATATAAATCACGCAAAAGAAATCATCGATTACGACGTATAACGCAAAAACGATGTTATTTTTTGCTTTTTACGTAATAATCTGAGGTGATCGCGGTGCAGGAGAAAGATGCCTCAAAACCCCGGTTCCTCCTTCTCGCACCTCTACCTCGCTGACGGTCAAGTACACGGAGTAAGGTGAAGGCAGGCAGGCAGGTGAGCGGTGCTACGCTGCAGAATGGTGACGGGAAATTCAGTTTTGCTATAACCGTCGGCTGGTGGACAGGCCGGAAGACTGGCTCCGCGAAATAGTCTCGAGGAAAGCTCGGTGACCGTACACGACTATCGCGATAAGCGCACATTTCTTCCGTGCTTTACGTTTCGCTCACGTCGGGGACCCGATAAACGCGCCATGGACTTTCGCACCTTTGTTGTAAGTCACGAGCATTCTACCGTTGTTACTATTAAGAAGTACTTATCACTTGTTTTTTTTTCACGCGATAATTAACGGATGTATGTGCGTTGCTCTAATTAAACTCCGGTTTTTCCTCACGCCAGTAAGCGCGCCTCAGCACTGAGGCGTCCCTGCAAAACACGCGTGTGACACGGAAAACGTTCTTTAGACGTCTTAGTGCGTTCTTTAAATCTTAAAGTCGTCTTCTACAGACTTTAAGACGTCGTAATGTTCTTTGGCACGCTTTTGTCTTTTACCCGCGATAATGCTTCCGCGATCAGATCCGTGTATAATTTTCGAAAGCTCCTCAATATTGGAGTGCAACACAAAGTGTATGTGTGTGCGTGTGTATGTGGATATGTGTGTGGAATTTCGGATTAAGGAATTCATTTCACATTAAGCGGGAAGTTCCGTAAACATCGCGCGCTAAATGAATCGAGTCTACCGTTTCGATACCGGTTTGAAGACGTCACCGTCCCCGTAACTGTATCGGCGCTTCCTAACACTCAGACCTACGGCAAGAAAGTAGGACGGACGTCCACTTGGCGTGGGCAACGGGAGGAATATCTGCGCGATAAAGTCTCTCCCTCGAGTACCATCAAGCGCGACCCGCATCGTTTTGAGAGAGACACGAGAGTCAACTCGCTCGTTATTCTTCTTGAACGCGCACACAGATGCGTCCGGCAAAAAATTGGAGAAGTACAACGCGCGAACAACGGTAACGGTGTTACGGTATTCTTATCTTGAAAATCGGGCTACCGGTATTCGTGTGCATGCATCTTCATTAATCGCGCACTCGCGCCACGTATATAGCGGTAATAAATTGTGCGTGAGGTCTAACCACGCGGGGAACTGTTCGCACGTAGAAGAAAATACTTCTAATCGCCCCTTTCGCGTTATGTAGACGACGCCTCCCTCGTCTCGCTTGCACGTTTCTATGCTCGTAATTATGAAAGTTAGCCGATTATAGTGTATAAATTCCTCGTTTAATTCTCGCGACGAAGAATTCAGGTAGCAGGATCTTTTTTATATCTCCTGATAGATACTTTGGTTAAAAACAAAATATTCACAATACAAACGTCGAAAAGAGTATCAAATGTTGTATCAAGAAAGAAATTTGTAAATGAAAGGATTACTTTCTATTTCTGACACAATATCTGCTTTTCTTCATACTCTGACATTTGTAGTTTTACTCTGCAAAAGCATTCGCAATTCCGTGCAAACAAGCAGAAAAACGGTGCAAACTTACGAGAGCGCAGTATGTCAGTATTCAGCATCCCCAGATGGACTTTTCACCTGCATCAGAGTCTCGTGCGTGAGAAAATCGAAGATGACCAACGCGCGCCTCGACGATAGCGCGGCGTCCCGAGTCGCGCGCTAGTCGCTAATGCTTCCGCAAAAGAGCGAGATGCGGAGTGAGTAAAACCAATCTCTGGAATCCGTCGTGAGAAATTCGTCGATAGAACGGTATAACACGCCTCGGTTAGTAGGGCAACGCTCGAGCAATGCGCGCACGAGCGCTTTATAAAATAGGCTGAGCAGCCCGGAGCGTGGACCGTATACCGTTAGCGTCGAACGCGCATACTTCGGTGGCTACGAGGCGATCGCCGCGCAATCATCCCAACTGCACCGGTGTGTCGACGCGATGTAATGCTAGTTAGCCGTTAGACTGGATCTACCGTGGGTGCAGTAAAAGTCTCCGCACAAGAACATCCGTAACATGTTAAGTTTACGGATTTCTTTGTGCGTTGACTTAACCCTCAATTACCTTTCAATAACCAAACCTTTCAATAACTTGCACCATATCTCAGTATCCGGGATACCCGGGTCAATATGGAATTTTCTACGTTGCCAATAGAAAAGGGTCCCCAAATGCAGTTCGATCCTAGGTTTGTGATGAACATTCACAAACAATTAATAAATGCGAAGTGCGTTTTCAGAATAAATAAAATATCCACAACTGTTTAAATTAAGCATTTTTACTATTAACTATCTAAATATATTATAAAACATCTCCGTTTCTTGCCTTTCTAATATAAAATGCATGTGGGTACTCGGGCATCCGGTTACTGAAGAACCGTATAATCAAGTTTGACGACCGTAAACTCAGAATTTTTTTTATGTTTTCATATAAAAATCTGAATTTAAGTGAAATTGTTCAAATAATGGGGATCCGGAGCTGTTTGGCGCTATTTTCAGTGGCAATTACCGAAATTAAAAAAAAACACGAAATGAGTATCCGGGTACCTGGTTACTGGTACGAGGGTTAAGGGGATGCTGAAGCTGAAAACTTTACCGACAGAACACTCACATTTTTCTGCAAAGTTTACATCGTATTGGTTACACAGAATTACAAACGTTTTTATGCAACGAAAGTACATGCAAAAATAAATAGGAACATTGCTCGATATGTGACGAAAACGAACAAAAAAATTTTAATGTAACATCTCAAGTTGTCAGTTAGCGTAATATTTGCCTGATACAAAAGTTCCGCATCTACATACCGAAAGTGCGGATGCTCCAAACAGAAAAATTTTGCAGAACATTGCTCTATCTTCGCATTTGCATTTGGAAGCTTCAAAATATCGAAAAAGTTTGCAGAAAGATTTCTACATATATATGATTTTCCGTTGAATATAGTAAAACAAAGTAACACACATTCATGTAAGTTCTATATATATAAGAAATACGAAAAGGATAGCGTGATTACGTTAGTAACGATCGTCTCTGCATTATCGACATTGTTCGAGTTCGTCATCGACTCCAGTATCCCCTTAAGTTTAATTTTACATACAGGTATGGCCATTACATTGTCAGTACTTAACGTAATGTAACATAACAACGTAATGTTGTGCGTTGGCTCATACCCCTTGTCTATAATCTTGCTTTAATTTTTAAGCCGTAAGAAATTGACCAACCACAGTCGATTATTTTAAAAATAATCAACTGTGATTTGTCAATATCTTACGGCTTAAAGATTAAAGCAAGGTTGTGGACAAGGGGTAAGCCTTCAGTTCCTCAGTTCTGTAGCTCCACTTGGTTAATTAAATTTATGTCTTACGTCTACGGTTACGGAAATTTGTGTGCGAAAGCTCTAAAACTTAAGAAGACTGAAGGATCAGTTTGCCTGAAAATCGTGCTTGTTCTTTCACAATTTTTAAGATAAACTGAGTTATACAACATATAAACAAAAAAAAATATAATTTTGATGATCAAATACTCAATATAAATGTATGGTACATGCAGTTAAAATATATTTCGTTTTCCTTTTCAAGGTCGTCATTTTGCAGCAACCATTGACAAACTCGTGAAAATAATTAATTTTGAAATATTAATCTTTTTACTATAAGAGAACTGAAAATTTAATAATATTCCATTAAGATATTTGCAACTTTGTTAATTTTTCAATTTCTATTATAGTGGTTCACACGATAACGACAATGTAATGTTCTCGTATAGTTCCTGCAAGAAGTTACTGATAATTGAAAATACGCTAATATTTTTATAAAGTACCTAAAAAATGTTAAAGCCTGTATGGAAGTAACTTTGTTTCCGTATAAAAACCCATTAAATTCAATACATTAAATTACGTATTGTTACGTATTATAGAGTCATTCCGTTATAGTGACGTATCATAGTGTCAGTTTGGCGTCATTTTTAAATTCTTCATTATCTTTGAGATATGAGCAATACACCTTTGAGTTTATCGCTCACATCTTCTGTGCACCACGACCTCTACCGTACGCACATCGTATCGTTAAGAAGAAGGTGCGTTTGCTCTTGTTGAATCTTCACGCTGCTCGCGCGTATGCTTCAGATGATACTGCTGTGCGCGTCGTCCTACGCCGAGGATTACGAGAGATCTGGAAACAACAACAAGCCGATCGCCAGCGAGAACGAAACCGCAGGAAAAGACGAGCCTCCCGAAGGGTACTACGCGTTCGTCGAGTCGCCAAACGCGGAACCACCCCGGGTCCGACCACCGCCGTACATCGAGAGCGACAAAGAATGTTACGGTATCTAAATGAATGAATGCAATTAGGGAAGACCGGGGCTAGAATACCCTATATTTTAGAATTTCGAACGTGACATTTGGATTTTAGATAGCGGTAAGCAGGGAAAGGGATTCGTCTCGATACACAATATCTGCGGCGACTTGAACAAAGGCTTCATTCCGCGGAATCCGATGAAACAATACGTGAACGGCACGTCGTATCCTTTGTGAGTAATCAGAAGCATTTACCGTGGAAGCCGCGTTCGATGACACGATTGAAAAACGGCTGTTTACGAATTTTGTTCGCAGCGCATTGATAAAGAACCACACCCTCAAGTTCCTCAGCAAAGCGTTACCGATCCTCAAGGCCGACGATTCGCTGCCGAAAGTCGCAAAAGTGCACCCGCTCTCGCAGAATTCGTAAGTGTTTCAAAATCTAAAAATGCGAACGTCAATTTTGTTCTTCAATTATTGAAATGTCAGCCAATCGATGAGATCGATTGACAGTGTGTGTTGTCTAAAAATACCTACCAGTTCTCTCTTAGAACTGAAAAAGCTGAAAAACTAAAAAGTTTAATTAGCATTCGATTAATATCAGTCTAATGTAAAAAATAACAGACAAATGGAAGTAAAGAAAGAAAACGTCGTTACTAAGGCGAAGATAATTATATGAGATGTAAAATATTTATATACACACATACGTTGCGATATACACGAAACGCTTCAATCTTAAAATTTGGACCTTTGTTCTTCCAAAAGTTATATAATGTTAAAACGAAAAAAAATAACGCTTACAGCTGTCAAACTTTGTTCAACATTAAAGTTAAATTATACAATCGGCTGATTTTTTTCTACAGCGTCGATATGGACGAGGAAGAGAAACGCGGTAGAAGTAAAAGATCCAGTCCGACAGATTCGACTATAACTACGGATTCCAGTCGAAACGGCCGCAAGTTTTGCGAAAACGGTGGCGGAGTGTGAGTAGCGCAGTTCCACTACGTTAATTCAGGATATCGCGATTTTCGTGAATGTGATTTTCACGAATGAATTTCAAGTGTCGGAAGAAGATATTATTATCAAAACATTTATAGTGTAGTTCTCATGAAACTATTGTAATGTTCAAATAAAGTTATAATATTGTCAAAATTTAGAGAGAGAGAGAGAGAGAGAGAGAGAGAGAGAGAGAAGGCTTAAGATTTCTTCTAACAAAATGATATATTATTATATATATAATTATAGATAAAATTATATATATAATTGCGTGATTTGAGTATATTAATTTCAAGTGGATATTAAATCTTTGTTCTCTCTGCGACGAATAGGGTGTGCATGCTGTACAAGGCAATTCAAGGCGAACCGATCGCGTCGCCGGCGTCGGTTATTGAGCGCCGGGACGAGCCGTCGACGTCCGAGTATCGACGTGGTGAACGCGTACCGTCGCAGGAGAAAACTGAATACACGGGGCCACCGACACCATGCCCGGCCAAGGTCGAGTACGCCACTCCGGTCTTCGCCAAGAACTACCAGGGCGTGTGGAGATACGTGGTGCAGATACCGTACGAGGGTTACTTCACGCAGACGATCGAGCTCACCAGATGCATGTAAGGAATCAGCCGAATCTCATAAACTTCAAGTTGAAAGGCTTAGTTCGAAAGGTCGCGGCTCACCCTAATTGGCGCGTTTCAAATAAGTTTCAGCGTACTTGTCGAGATGGTAAGGCAGTGGAAAAAATAAAGTAGTTGAACGCACTTCAACCAGACATGTACTTGCAGGCAATCGAGATGTCATTACTTGGACGGAGGATGCTTGTCGTCACCGAGATGGACGAGTCTGCTGGTCGCCGAGATATTTTATCCGGACACATTTATAGAGGAGAATCAAGGCTCCGGCCCGACAACCGGATCTGGCACACGAGAGCCTGTCGCTGGATCGCCGCCACCGGTCCACGACTTTCAAAATTATCAGCAGTATTTGCAGAAACGTGCGAGCACGGGAGAGGCACGTAACAACGGTAGCGTTCAGCAACACCACTGCGACGGTGTCGACGAAATGGGTTGCTTCCAGGTGAGAGCGCAACAGTCAGTGAATAGCGTTAAAATTAACATGACAAAATTATGAGGAAAGGTAGATTAAAGAGAAAGCTCATATGTCACGCGAGGCTACAGAGGATTTGTTTTAATTTCCCGTATTACTAACTTTCTCATTACCTTTCCCTTTAGGTGCGACTGTATTACGATTGGTTCTTGGTGCCGGGAAGCTGCAAGTGCTGGCGGCCGGATTATTTCAATCGATACGTTCGTCGCAGCGGTTCCAACGTTGAATTATGACGAGGCTCACGAGGACACTCTCAATTCCCCTCGTGTGATTACATCGATCGTAACTGCACGCGCTGACGAGGCTGACAGCAACTCAGCTGAATCGCTCGATACATCGCGTGCAACCAAACGTTGGCACGTGTTTACTTATACGAGATATTATTTATTCAAAGCGCCACGTGCACCGCGTCGACGGAATTATTCGATTTTCGCTAATTTGTAAAGGCGGTAATTCCATAGGCTATAACGTTTAAGACGATCGAACGTATTTGACTATATACTTTGATAGACTGCTAGCATCCACGACTTGCTACTAAATCTATGTCAAATAAGAAAGGCCTGTATGTGTATGTTAAAAAGGAGATGAAGAGAGACGTCGCAATCGACGTTCTCCACAGAGAAAGAGAGAGAAAAGTCTCTTTTAAATTCGCGTTAAAAAAAAGAAAGAAACCTAAAAATTATACGCAAAGTTTTCCTCGGCTCTGCAACACGTAATGCAAGTTTTTCGTGGATTCCCATGGTTTCACGATGCAATCTACATTTATCCGTTTTTAAGATGTGGATTTAGAAATGAACGTACGACATATCGCTGTGATTTTGTTATTGAAATTGGTCGAGGAATCTGCTGTTATTTATCAAATGCATTTTCTCTCATATTTATTTCAAATTCAATGACTAGAGATTAATGTTTATCCATGACGGAATCTCTCTTCGCTAAATAATAAGTACGACGTGTAATAAGTGATAATAAAGAAGTCAAGCAAGCGAGTAGACGCGTACGAGAAGGGTCGACAGTGAAAATCACCAAATGATGCGCTCTTCTTCGACTTCCTTACAAATCTCACTACTAATTCGCTGTATATGCATGTGCATTCTTTACGTAGGACATATACGTAATATATACATACACGTAAGATATCGCCTACGTAAAGAATAATTGTTAGAAATATCACGCGCAAATATTGAAAAATTGTTTAGGCTAACCTCGGATTCGACTGGACTTAGTAATATATTTATCTACATCGGTTTAGCGAACAACTAATTGTACTAAATTCGTCCAACTTTATAAAATAAACGCTTGGGTGAACACGCAAGAACGTTTGCGCCGTCATTTCCGGATAACGGAAATCGTCGATCTCACCCAGCGTCTTTGGAGGAAACGTGGCCAAACGTAAAAAGGAATGGCAAATAATAATCCTTACCGTAATTATCAGTGCGCAATATAATTATTATATGGCAGTAAACAATTAAATATTTAATAATAACCAGACACTGACAAGTTTTACGGTCAACAGGTGATCCTTCTCAGTATGATTGTGTAAATGTCAACGTTTAAAAATGGTGTGTGTCAATGAAAGTATAATTACGCTATTCCTTTTCGCGTTTAAGCCTCTAAGAACCGTATTTAACGTTTATAGCGAAACGTTTCCCGTTCGAATTTCATCTGTGATATCTTCGTGACAGCCTGTGACACGTCTCGATGTCACTATCTTACTTCGACTCGCCAACGAAACGAAATACACGCGTTAAAAACAGCACGATAAATGCACATCATCGCTCGTGAATGTCTTGAAGTTTCAAAAAGCACCGTTATGTACACGATATTGCGTATGTGTGTGTGACGTAAGTGGCTCGTTGCGCGATATATTTACAAAACGAAAATGTAGAGTCGCGCGAAACGTAAATCTCGCGTATGTATAGCCGCTAAAAATACAACGTGTCTAAGAACGTCCACGATTAAGGCCTAACCGCCTGAACGTACATGCGAGTACGTTTGTTCCTTGACAAGGTAAGAGGTGCGCATTAATTCAGGGAGATGCCTTGTATCCACGAGCTGAGATCGCTGGTCTCCTCACAGCTAAGATTCAGCGCCTGCTTCTCGCCCGGCTTGGTGCCCAACAGCAACTCGGCGGCCGTACGACCGGTCAAGTATGCCCCGTGCACCGTGCTGTAGAACGACGAGTGGGTATGTTCGCCAGCGAACGCTATCAAAACCCTATCCGCTCCGTCCTTCTCGCCTCCTCCATCCTCTTTCGTCCGCTGCCGTACTAGAGGCTCCGCCAAGCTCCTGATATCCAACTGGCTGGCGCCGACGGCCATCGCGGTGTAGGAGCCTCGCGTGTACGGTTGCGAGTGCCACGAGGTGCGCAGGCAGTTCTTCGGAGTCGGCACGAAGGGATCGTTGAGAAATTTCCGCAAGATAGTCGTGCACACTTCCATCACCTCCGTTGTGCTGAGTTTCTCCATGTATTCGGCCGCGCGACCGGATATCCAGCCGAGCAGCAGCGTGTCCGTGATCTTAGTGAACGAATAGATCTTCCTGTACCAAGTGTTGCTTAGATCCCCCTTCTCTACCTCGGACAGTCGCCCGTCGTCCCAGAGAAGCATCACTTCCGACACACTGGGATTTAGGAAAGGTCGCTCGTACTCGAGGAATATCTTGTCCACTGTACCAAACATCAGTCTGTCTATCGCCTCGAGTTTGTGAGCGGGTAACGACGGTTCGAACATGTCCTGAGCTGTCCTTTTTAAAACGCCCAACGGCAACGTACAAACCACGTGTTCCGCCCTGATCGTCCGTCCGTTCTCACATTCTACTTCTACGAGGTTGTTCGCTTTAGGATCGAGCTCTTCCGTGGAGTCGCCGCTAATGCTGGAACGCTTCTGTTTCTGCCACCTAAAACGCAAGGAGAGTACGAAAGGTCTGATTACTTTCTTTCTCCCCCGCTACCACGCTACGTCAATATCCAAGGCTCTTATTAATGGTCGTCACTTGAAACTTGCTTCACGTAAAGTGAGAGTACGAGTTGGAATTATATTTTCTACTTAAATCATATATATGCAACATTACATTCGTAATCGCGATTGAACTGAAAAACTCACATCTAACTTTAAATTTAAATGTGAGTATCTCACGCGAGACGAGTTTCAAGTAAAAATTATTAACACGGATCTTGTTCTTCGTTTTGAATATTTGCAAGCCACACAAGTTTCGTCAATCACTCGTTATTTAAAATCATATTACGAATCAATACACATTAGCGCAATCAACTGGATTCGCAGTAGAATCAATCGAGAACTTACCTAATCTTCGTCACAACGTGTTTGGTAAGAATACAATTCTTCGGTATGTGCTTCGCAACCGGCTCCAATATAGCGCTGTAGCCGTCTGGAAGACTAATATTACCACCTTGAAGCTCGTCATAGGAGCCCATCTCTAAGAGATCCACCTCGTCCATGGTGTCGCATCCCGTGACACAGGTTTCTCTCTTGAGCAGACAGTCAAACAGCAACTGCCTGACTCTCCTTTGTTCAGGAGGCAAAGATGACAGGTATATCTCAGCTTCTAACGCGATGTGCGCCCCTACACTGCTTATTCCGTCCGGTGGACTGTACGAGCTCAGGAAGTACTCCTCGCATCGTCTCAGAAAGCACACATAAGCCTCGTAGATTTCGCGCAACACTGGAAATGGCAACTGCTTTCCGTCCTCCAGTGCCGCCACTACTTTATGAGGTTTAGGCACACGTACTATGTCTATCAAGCCGTTCGCCATTGCCAGCTCAAACATGGGATTTCCTAGCACACCGTGGATCCAGTTTGCCCCTAATTCAACTCTGTCGTTACCTAAACAAAGTGAACAAACAAGGCAACAAAGATTTGTGCATGTAAAATATAAAATGTATCACAGAGTGTGCAGTTTTAAAAGGAAGAATGTCATAATATTGAGTCATTTTCTTTCTGGAAACTTGACTCGTATTATTCTCAATAGCATTGCCTCAAAACTTGTGTCATTGCTCTTAATTCAATCTTGTCGTTGAGTGAACAAAGTGAACGGACAAGACAATAACAATTTGTATATGTGTGTAAAGTGTGAAATATATTATAGACTATTCAGTTTTAAAAAAACGTCATACAGAAAGAATATTGCGAGCCATTTCCTTTCTGGAAATTTGACCCCTTCTCAATAACTCACCGCCTCAAATATTTACTCAATCACTGTCATCTGACTTATGTCATCACTGACTTCTCTACGACTTGTACTTACTCAAGAGTTAAATAGGCAAATGATATTTCTAAACGTTCTAATGTATTATTATTGTAATCAAAAGACGTGTCACGACGATATTGTATAGTAAAATTAATTAAAATTACAACGAAAATAAACGATGACAAAATAAAGGAGAGGTTACGTTGGTCGTACCGACTTGCGCAGCGACAATCCGTCCACCTATTCGTCCGCGTGCCTCGACGATCAGGAAATCCGTCTCGTTGTTCTTCAACAGATGATTCGCCGCCGACAATCCAGCCATGCCAGCACCAATAATCAAGATTTTACACGAGAGTCGGTCATCGTCCGAGTTATTCGCGGATTCCGCCATGTTCGTTGATACCCGTCACATATCAGCGATATCAGCTGACTACAGCTGATAACGGCGTCCAAGTTTAAATAAGAATAGAGGGCCCAACTGACGAAACCAGATAGACCCGTTACAAAGAGAAGTCTTATGCAGGATTCACACCGCGTCCGATGTGGAGAACAGCTTTCTAATGGAGAGTTGATTCTCTACTAGAAAGCTGTTCTCCTATTGGATATCGGACGTCTACGTCCGACATTGGACGCGGTGTGAATCCTGCATTACGGATAAAAGACGCGAGAAACACAGAGCGATGTGGATCGATGTGTGCCCTTGCTGTTGCTTGGCGCGAAAAGATCGAGCATTTTGCGCAATTCATTACCAACGCCTAGATTGAATAACTACAATAACAACCTCGTAGTGCGAAATGAACGCGATTGGTCTAGAATGGTTAGTAGCTCGAGCAAGTGGTGTTAAGGCATCCGCCATACAGATCGCGTCGTTGTAGCTCTGGCCATTGAAATCAGGCTGGTGGCCGCTCTCATGCTTCTCTCTGATAGTATGACTCAACGATGAGTCACGTATAACGTGTCGTTCAGTGCAAAATGTGCTTGTGAGCAGACTGTTTTGAAACAGTCAACGCTGATGATATGTGTTAGTAAATTCGCGTCACAGCAAAGTGCGTTGAAAAAATTTAATTGTTAATAGTTGCAATAATCGTTATTTTGGTGGAATGTCTAAGTCACTCGTGCATAAAAGTTTGGAATATGACGAGATAGATCTGCGTCCAAATACAGGTTGGTTTATTAGTCACATGTATCAACATACTTACGGAAAAATATGTTTTGTGCAAAGTAATGATTTGCAGATAAGAAGAAGAAGAAAAAGAAACATCCTGCAAAGGATACTTTGTATAAAGGTGTCTTAGATTTGATTCCTGCTAGGCACAGATTTACCTCCGAAGAAGACAAAGCAGGTTAATACTCAGTTATCTAAATTGTACAGATTATTTTAATATTACTTTGTAACAGATCGTAATAACTACTTTTTAACTATTTTTATAAGTAATTTATGTAATTATCTTCAGTGTTATAAATTATAACTTTTCTTATGGACAGTTCTTAGTACCATCCTGGGCAGGTCTGGCAGAGTTACTGTTTACGAGGTCCAAAAACGTTTGGCTACTCAAAAAGATCCTACTGAAGAAAATGTGCAACGACTTCTTTCACTCAAAACTAATCAGTTAAAATCTGAAATGTCAAACAAAGTATGAAAAGTCTTATTTTATGAATTTATTAATCCTATATTGCTTGTGTTTGCTATACATCTTTTGTTCGTATTTTCCTGCTGATAAATAATTAACACTTCAAAATATAATGAAATAACTATTTAACATTGAAAAATAGTGCAAAGTCTACAACAGATAAGATACAGTAAGCTTAGTAAACACAATAGCTGCTTCCAACAGAGAAAGATTCTTTGAAACTGTTGTAAAATTCGTGAATTTGATTGTTACATGTTCTTAAATTCAGCCAAGATTAAGACTATACACTAATCAGATTCACTAATTTTACAACAGTTGCAAAGCAGTTTTCCCTGCTAAACACAGCTAAATAATACAAGAATAATCTCTGAAGCAATATATTTTCTTTTTAGCTGTTACAACGCGCTGTGAAGAAGAAATATATTAAGAAACAAGAGAAACCTAAAGAAGAGGCAACAGCTTTCACGGAAGAAGACTTCAAGATGTTTGAACAGGAACATATAGAGTAATGATATAGAGTAATATCGAATTGTGAAGATAGTATAGCAAATGAACGTAACTGAAGTACAAAACATCAGCGATGTTTAGCAGCGATCGTCAAAAAGGAAAAGCGATACTGATATTGACGTTTGTTCTATTTCTTTATTATACCGTCTGGGTAATTGGCTTGCCTTTCATCGACGACGATCGGTTGCGATCTCTGTTTTACTCTTACGATCTAGCTCTGGTTGTTCCCGCGACTGCGGGTTTAATTTTCGTCGGCGGTTTGGTGCTCTTCACTGTGTACCACGTGAGACCGTATTTGTCTGCATGCAAGACAGAGAAGGTAGAATAATAATCTAGACGGCAATTGTTAGATTAGATGGGGAATTATGTTGACGAATTGCGTCATATCGTGTACGTCGCGCCATCATTCACGCATGTATATACGAATACTTCGTGATATCGACCGCACGAATGTATAAACGCTGCATGATAAGTATCGGTTATATAACGATCCTACACGCGTTTACTTCACGTTTCGCGTTTACTTCACGATCTTACAGTTCGTAAGATCATTTCGCTCGCGCAATCTGTCGTGACGGGTTAGGTGCGGACTGCTCTCATGAAAGAAAAATGGCAACGACAAAGCAATGGTTCATCGTTGGAGTATCTGGAGCGACCTGTAGCGGCAAGAGCACGCTGGCTGTTAAAATTCGCGACAATTTCCCGGGATCCGTCATGGTGCGTCAGGACGATTATTTCTTGCCGCCGGACGATCCGCGTCACGTCAAGGTGACGGAATTGAATCATATGAATTGGGATGTAATTACGAGCTTAGATATGCAAAAGATGCATTCCGACGTTCTAAAGATACTCGAATCTCGCGGGAAGGATGCGGTGCACTCGAGTAAGGGCGTGTTGATACTAGATGGCTTTTTGTTATTCAAGCACAAGGCTATCGCGGACTTATGCGATCTCAAGTACTTCTTGACGCTGACGAAGGAACAATGCTGGGAACGGAGGAGAAATCGCACGTACGAACCGCCCGATGTGCCGGGATATTTCGACAAAGTGGTATGGCCCGAGTACGTGGAATACAAAAGTGAAATCACACGAGACAACAAGCTGTGCGCGTCTATAACGTTTATCGATGGATCTGAACACATGGAGGAAATTTACGAGACGGTCTCCAAGGAAATCAGTCAATTGTTATCATAGAGTCACCTTAGCTTATTTTTATGACAACCAAGTTTAAATTAACAAACATGTCACAGACACGAAATACTAAACTTTTATACATTCCTGAAAATTACAAAAAGGACACTTCAATTTCAGGCTTTATGAATGACTAATCATTAAGATATCTAATGAAGCGAGTAGAAAAGTTGCATCAATTTGTAAGCTTGTACGATGTTCTTCCGTGAAGATCTTTTTGTCGACTTGGATTATACTATTAACAAATATGTCACAAGCACGCGAAATAAAATTTTTATACATTCCTGAAAATTAAGAAGACTCAATTTCAAGTTGAATGAATTATTAATCGTTGAAATATCCAATGAAGCGAATGAGAAAATTGTATCGTGAATTTATACGATATTCTTTCTAAAGAATCTTCAATCTGAATAAAAGTTTGTGTTTTTAACGTTTAATATACGGTTTGTTGCTTATTCTGCATCCGTGTGTGTACGTATATGTCCGTGTATAAAATTTAAAATTACCGTGTTATCTGAAATAACATATTTCTATTTGACAAGATAATAAGACACTTAACAGAAGAAACTAAGGTTTGAGACGCGTGTGAGCAATGGTGTTGCGAGTACGCAGTTGATAGTTCACATCGACGTATGTTTCTCAATTCTCTAAAACGTGTAGCCTGTAACGAAATATCGCAATATATTAATCACCATGCTTACAACATGTATACAGTTCATCGGTAACTTTGATAACAAAACCTGCTTCGACTTTAGCGATACGTTTCGCTATACGACACACATTTACAGCGTGATTCTCATTCGTAAAAATTTCCACGAAATTAATAGAATGCGCGCGAATCGCGAGGATGCTCTTCATACAATCACAACCGTCCGAAATAAGCTTCCGGATATTGAAATCCCGATTTTTTTCAACAAGGTTCTCCATGATTACTCGTTTTTTTTCCTTTTGTTTTCCTTTTTTAATAAAGATAACGCACAACGACATGTATATGTTACATAGAATAAGTATTATGTTTGGTTTGACCTTGCGCATTCGTAACGTTCGTTGGTGTAGGTCCGGCAGCTTGATCGTCTTGATCGTTCTGTCCGCATGCTTTGCGAACATATTGCGGCGTAAGGACAACCTCTTCTTCCATCTCTTGCACTCGTTTGTCCAAATCCGTGCACGTCGCCATCTCCTTCTCGAAATTCGCCAGCATTTGAGGTGAGTTATACTTCTCAGGGTCGTCGTGGAACACCACCATGCCGTCTTTCTGATTGATAGTTGCAAATATTTCGCCATCCTCTATCTAAAAGCACGCAGAAATCAAGGGTGAACGAATGTCTATCCATGCCATGCCGTATGCAATGTTATCGCTGCTGCAATGACTGTCGAGAATAAGGTTTCAGAACTACGAACGAGATCCCTTGTCCTTCGTTTGATTCTTGAACACTATTTTAGTTTTATCGCGTTACACGACGATGGGAACTCACCATGTTCAGAATATAATTCTCCGCGTCAGCAGGTCCCGACAATTGAACTCTACTCGCGACATCACTTAAACTAAGCGTCAGGAAAGTTTTTGTCAGCCTCTGTATGTTCTTCTTGTACAAGTAAGCGAGCACCTGTTTCACAAGTCCTAGATTGTGATCCCTGACGAACAATTGGTGATATTTAGTGATGATGTTCTGCACTTCTTCACAGCTATTGACCAAATAGGCTGTGGCCAATTCCTGATATTGCTGACTCAATGGCTTGATGTATCTGTTGATTACTTGGCTCGTGTACCTCGGCAGGTTCAACACTTTGCCATGTAGTATCAAGGAAACTAGGATATACTTCTTGTAAGCTTCCAGCATGATATAGCTGACGGCCATCGCGGGGGTCGTCACGCACACCTCGAAGAAGTACAGTGCACGGTCGTAATTCTTCAGCGCGGTGTATATCATGCCGCCATAATAGTAGTACAGTAAAAAGTATTTCGAATCGAACTGGCCGCCCTCCTGGCTAATACCCGTGACGTCTATGTCGAGGAATTCGAGCGCAGGTTTCATGCATTTGGATAAAAGACATAGCTGGGAAAGATCGGCGTGTATCGAAGTCAACTGACTGTCAAATAGCTGTATCTTACGTATCGCACGGCGCAGCAATTCGATCCCGCGTAATGGCGTTTTCGATTCCACCAGACTCTGCGTAAGCAGGTGACATAATTCTGCGTCTGTGAATATAAGTTTATTAACAATGTACAATGTATAATATCACTGTATAATGAAGAGTGTTCAATCAAATTAATATTACATAGTGAATCAAATTAACAGTACAAAGGATTTTGTTTGCACACCGTAATATCTATAATATAAAAAATTTTTCACAAAACATATTCAACTGTAACTATGAGTTGAATTGAATTACAGGTACAAAGAATTTTGCTTATAAAGCTTAATATATATAAAAAATATCAAAGTTTGTATAAAATATATTCAACTGCAGCAATAGAAATAGTACTAAAATAACAAAAAAAAAGCAATAAAAACATGCCACAAAAGAATTTATACACTCACATGTATCCGGAGCGAGTCTAACTTGTTCTCCATTGCATCCTATGATAAATTCCTGAACCTGATTGAATAATGACTTGTTTGCATCAGAGTTGTTTCCTCCGTTAGAATTGGGTAGTGAAAATTTTGCACACAGTACCGCAAGGATACCTAATGAATGCTGCTGTAGATCTAATGTTTCCAAAACGTTATCCAAGTGTTGTCCATGTTTTGTTAATACTTCGGTGCTTTTGCTTATGACCTCGCATAATTCTCTGAAATTGCCTGCGAGAGCGATTGATCAGATATAATCTAAATGTATGATCTTATATATTGAATATATATATATATATATATGTGTGTGTGTGTACATATATATACACATATATATCATAAGGTAAGAATTCATTATTTATATTAAGTACGATACGAATTGAAATCTAGATAAGTGATTCTTCTCACGAAGAAACGGCGCCTCGCAACAAAGAGCGTCTCATGCCGTTCTTTGTTGTTGAGGTTAAGTGTTCGCGACGTCTACGGTCCTCTGCGTACCTTGCTTCGAAAGCGTCCGAACGTTATTTACAAACTGCTCTAATGCCGATGCCATTACTGCGAATATCTTCTTGTCATCACCACTCTCGGTTGGCGGATGACGCGCGACTGTCTATTTACAGAAATAATATTCACGAGCGAACATCCAGCCGAGATGACGTTTTGAAGCGAGGTCTAGTGTGAACGCAGCGCTGTTCGGAATAGTCGGTAGAATCGCGCGTGACTATCGAAAACCGCATGGATATCGATACACGCGACATGTCGAAGTGCGCGCGTCAGAGGGCGCGGTGTGACATTTTTTGAATGTGAAATCCATCATGGAGACGATTCGTACCTCGCGGGACAATTTGAGACAGAATTCTTCATCTTCTTGGGATATTGTGTGTCATGTAACGTGCAGATAACATATTTGAGAAGCTGCAGATAATGTACGAGTTATCTGAAGAGAAATTGCAAAGACGCAAGAAGTATACTGCGCGTCTACATGTAAGTTTTGTTTTCAAAATTATCTCATCAAATGTATTGTTTAGAGAGAAATGTACATATGATCCAAGACCTAATATATATTACTTAAAGTGCACCATTTGTAGACTCTGTTAGGCAGAGTAAAAAAGACGTAGGGTATGAAAAGAATAAAAAGTAATTTTCTTCTTGCTTGCAGGTGTAGAAAAAAATGGAACAACTTGCAAAGAAAAAAAGATAAGATAAATAAGCAAGAAGTAATTCAAGTTCAGGAAAAAGCAAATTGTTGTACAAATGTATATAAATGCCAATATATTAAAAATGGAAAATGAAAAAATTTATACAATACAGAAACTAGAAAACCTTATACCAGTGACTCAAACAAGACAACTATTATGTGACAGGTATATGTTGTTATCTCCAGTTAAATATCAGTTGGCTATATTGATTAGTGAAAGAAGGGAAATCTTTTAACAGGAAATATAAATATATACAATGGAATATATATAGTTTGTGTTCAGATGTTTAGGTTCTTTGTGTCACTCTGCAAATTTAAGCTATTGTTGCGCTTAACAAAAATCATTTCAGATCTTTTTATTACATTCTTCTATATCTTACCATTTTTTAAAATCAGCTTTAGTTCTTACTTTCCTATTTCCCTCCTATTTTTTTCTTTAATTGTATCCTTCTTTAATTGATAAAGATTAACTGTATAACATAATATCAATTATAACTTCTTACTCGATAATATAATACAAATGTTATACAACAGTTATATTATGGGAAATTATAACATTGAACTAATGTTACTGTTAATGGATGATTACTGGAAGATATCTCTAAAACTTTTATAATTTATTATTTATTGTATGTGTGTGTTATTTAATTAAATGTATCAGTGTACATGTAAAATTCATATTTAGAAATGCTATCAAAAGTAAAAACAAGTTATTATTTATGCAGTAAATAATAGATTTAAAATCGATGATGAAATGTAACATCAAGAAACATTTACAGGAGATTCGTGTACACCTTCTGGAAACGATTCTTAGAGTACTTGCTCACAGTTCATCAAATGCTACAATGAGCATGGAAATCGACTTGTAAATTAGATTAATACCTTTTCACTTGATTCCATCTCATTTCAACTTGCATGTACTGAACGAACATAAATGTACACGAAACGGACCGGACGAGCGCTTAATTGGACTTTGCGTGACTTGTTCCAATTTCCACCGTTTACTCGTCGCCACGACGACGAGCATCCGAATCCCGTCTCCTGCTCGAATCGGTTACTCGGTGACGAACGATCGGTTGTTCATTCTTCGGAGCTGGCTAAAAATTAGCACATTGTCGAGCGAGAAGGGAATCTAGACAGGTACGTTCTATGTCGCCGAGGCGAAAATGTCGAGCGCGACGTACGACGAGCTCTGGCTAGAGGCGCAGACGTTGCTTACGGAGACGATTCAGATGGACACGGCGCTTCAGGGTGCGAAGCCCCAACGGGATCGTAGAAAGGCGCACGACCACGTCGCAGCATTGTACGTGAGATACGTGCTCGCGTGCAACAAACTCGAGCAATGCTACGATCAGGTGATACAGCCGCAGAAACGCCTGTTGATCAAGAAGTCGTTGAACGCGTGTCTCGGCAGGGTGCTAGAGCTGAAGCACGAGCTGGTGAACATCGATCTCGCCGAACACAATTATTATGACGACGTGCTGATCGAGCGCGGCGTCACGCCGCAGGAGGCCGAGATCCGCGTGCCCAGATACTTCAGACGCGAACGAATCGCGGAGATCGAGGAGAGACGTAGATTCGTGGAGGACACGTTGAGAAATCTCGGTGCACTTCAGGACACTGTCGTGCCAGAGAAGATCACCGAATCCCAAGCTATACGGCTTATCCAGGTGAGAGGACTGAATAACGCCTTGATCGTAAATCCTTGCGAGATCTGTATACGACAAATTACAATGATTCGGTAATTATTTAGTGAATTACCATATATATTTTCTTCTTAATTTCCACAAATTTATTCATTAAGGAATGACCGAGACAATCGATTATTAAGTAATAAAATAAGATTTAATATTTTATACCACCGATCCTTTTCTCAGACCTTTCTGTCCGATGCTTAATCTTTTTCAGTGCATTTTGCACACTTGCTGGATGATTTTAAAACATTTTGTGTTATCCAGGATTATAGACCTATGTGATTATGTCATGTTCACATCATACTCTTTAAATTCCCAACTTTAGGCCCACGAGCGAGCGAGACAGGGCAGACTTCGGTATCAGTTTATGAAGGAAATTCGTGAAATGAAGGAGAGATCAATTATTAAACCGGATACCGAAGAAGAAGATGAGGCGAGTGGAAAGCTCGCGGCATTGAAAATTCAGAAAGTATGGAGGGGATATATTACTAGGCGTTGGGTGCGCAAGAGACGACTCGAAGAAATGTTACTCATAGGTAACATGGAAATGAAATAAACTCTTTTAATAAAAATAAGCCGCCTTCTAAAGCTCAAAAGTTCAAAAAAGTATGAAATAATCTTGATTCAATATCTTCTTACATACTCCTACAATCTTATAATTCTAATATTCTAACAGTATTAGAAATCGGTGCAAATCTTGACTAATTAAGTTGATATAATCATAACTTTTTATTATTAATCCCCTTACAGTGACTAATCTAATTTATCTTTTTTTTTATTTTTGGCTTCTAATCGTTAGAAGATTAGAATAGAATTATAGAATTATGAATATTATTCTCCCTTTTATAATTGAACGCCTCTTATAGGTATGCTGCAGCCCAGTCAAGTGGTCACGGAAAATGCCAGGCAAGTAGAAAGATTGAAGCAGCAGAGGCATGAGAAACAATTAGACTTTCAGCGGCTATACGAAAGTCTGCTACTCGAGGCTAAGGAAAGAATTCGTAAGGAGAGAAGCGCCGTAATGGAGGAGAACATAAGAATCGAAATTCGAAATTGGATCGACACTTACTTTCAACAGACCGGAAAGATTCCCGATTTACCGTCCGCTGAGAGCGGCGGCTCGCGGATGATTTTCAGTAGGCAGGTGAATTTCGAGATTGATTTGAATATTTCAGTTTTAACATTTTGCCCAGCGCACTTTATTCCCACAATGTCGGTCTACTACTTTCCCGCAGGGAACTGAAAGTACTGTGAGCAAGTCCACGGCGGTGTCGTCGAAGGACTCGAAGAAATCGAAACGCTCGAAATCGAAGAAGGACAGCGAGACAGAGCAGTCGGAGGACGAGACGGATCTAGGATTCAAGTCGGTTCCCTCCAACTTCCTGCCGGAATTACTGCATGCAAATCAAGAGTATCAAGAGATCTGGAAGGACAAGGACGAGTCCGGGAATCGGGAGCAGCTGCCTTATCGCGATATGATAGAAGCGGATAAGACCAGGGAAGTCGAGGACGAGATCAGGGTGGGTGTGGATCAGACGATGAGAGGTAGGTAATAAATTATACACATTGTAACTATAGTTTCTCAAAAGGTAGAGTTGAAAAAGTCGGAACGACTCATACACGAAAAAGATACACGAGAGACTCAGATTCGATTCGACTAAAGCAGTATTTTTTACGAGACTTAAAATTAATAACATCACATAAAAGGAATCCAAAATAAAGCATAGTTAAGTTATGGAGTTTTAATTAATAATCATTATTTGAGACAAAAGTCAGTCTGATACGGAAGGTTGATTCACCGCGTACGCGTTTTGAAGTCCAAAAAAATATTTGGCGCGTACGTTAACATTGTTAGACATTTTACGGATTAAATATATATTCGCATCAATAACCGCAATTACTATCTTCCCAGCTTGTGTTAAAATGCATAAAAATTTATTTATGAAATATAAAAATTATTTCTGTGAGTAATCACAATAAAATTTAAACTTTATATCCTACAAATAACAATTTGTTTAGTTTTTTTTTTCTGAATGTATATATAAACAGGTAGAGTGGATTAGTCTTCCTTGTCGCGCTATACGATGATGGATTCGATTGTCAATAAATATTCGTATCGCGAAGAACTCTCCGGGTAAAACAATTCCTTTCATTTCCCGATTCGATTCCGATTTTTTCAATAGCCGTGCAACCGTGGTAACGCGATTTAATTCGGCATATCAGACAGCATAAACTTCTAAAAGATGTCTTAGAGACGTCCAATAGACATTCTATTTTATTTAGACATCTCTTAGAAGTTTGTGCTGTTTGTGTAATTCAAAATTGATTTTATAACTTATACAATGTATTTTCGTTCCATAACGTGAATACTAAAGGATTTGTTTCCCCGAATTAATTAATTGTGTAATTAGGCGATATAGAGGCTCTTCAAGCAGCGTTGGACAGGGACAAAGGCTTTAAGGGGAAACGTGCGAAGAAACTTCAAAAACGAGTACGTAGGAGCGGTAAGAAAAACAAAAGAAAAAAGGAGAAGGATTTGACGCCCGACAGAACGACCGAATCCCTCTTCGAGGAGCTCCTCACTCAGGGAATTATTAAGCTCCATCGGGAAGTCTCGCTCGATGAATTCAAGGGTGAAAAATCGTTCGCGAACTACGACCTTCACGAAAAGACAAAGGATCCTCTGCCTACTCTTGGTACATTCGAATCCTTCGTTTTTCACTTCATTTTGTTAATCCGAACTCGATATCTGTTCTCATATGTTACAAATTCTTACATCCATATTTATCTCGAAACAAGAAATTTCATTGATTCGATTTTCGCTTAATTTGATTTTTCTGCTTTCACGATATGTCTGTAAATTAATCGAATCTAAAAGTCATAATCAGTCGGATTGTGTGCCAGGTGACGTGAGGCAACTCATCACTGAATACTGCATACTTCCGTTGGGCGATCATGTCTTGAGAGAACTCACACCTCTCGTAAGGTCGGTCTTGATAGCTGGCCCGCATGGTAGTGGTAAGAAATTTCTGGTGAACGCGATTTGTACGGAGCTCGGCGCTACGCTTTTCGACATTACACCGGCGAATATCGCCGGCAAGTATCCGGGCAAATCAGGATTGATTATGCTCGTCCATCTAATCTCAAAGGTTTGTAATTTCTGAAAGCCGGGACTCGAAGGTTTGTAGTTGGGAATGGCCGATCGATTGCATCGAATAACCGAGTATAAGAATGTTAAGATTTTTAATTAATTAAATTTATCAAGCTGCATGAAGAAAATATAATAGGTAATAAAAGTTATAAGAAAATTCTTGGATAATATAAGAATTATGATCGAAATTGCCATATATTTGCTTAAAAATATGCTATATATATACTTAAAAATCTTATGCTGGTTGGATATTTTACTTTGCAAAATTATTGCAGTTGAATATTTTTTATATCGAATATTCGGCAGATCAAATTTATTATTTTAAAACAGTAATTTGTACTACAATTTTAGTATAGTCTATATTTACTGAACATACTAAAAGGAAGTACAATTTAACGTAATTTCTACTGCAATATTTTCTTTGTATATTACTACCATATTTATTAGCCAAACGTGAGCTACACTCAAGTAACCTTTTTTGCACAAATCACGTATAGAATTGCAAGAACCTTTCAACTTGCCGAAGGTATCGCGATTGCTGCAGCCGTCAGTGATCTTTATGGACGATGCGGAGAAGCCGTTCGTAAAGAAAATACCGAAAACCGATAAGACTGATCCGAAACGCTTGAAGAAGGATCTACCAAAGTTAGTGAAGAGCATCACGGGCGAAGATAAAGTTTTGCTTATTGGAACATCCAACAAACCTTGGGATGGCGATCAGAAACTCTTGTTTCAAACTTACGATAAAGTTGTGTACATTCCTAGGCCAGATTACGGCACTGTGTCCCTCATTTGGAAGGATTTGTTATACAAAGTGAGTAAACGGCAAACCGAGAGCGTGTCCAGTGTTGGGCATAAATCGATTAAAATATTAATTGACAAATAATCGACAAATTAATAATTAAAATTAATCAAGTTAACTAAACTTTGGTCTTATAAATTATAAACTAATAACTATAATTAACTAATTGATAATTAATTGATCTAGTTAAAGAAAGTTTTAATCAATTAATGCTCAACACTAAGCATATTCAATTACACGATTGGTTCTTCTGAATGATATTGCACTGAGAAAAAATATTTGCAAATTTATTTCTGCAAAATATAAAGTTTACTTCTGTGAATAAACTTCCACACAAGTAAATTTATAAATATTTTTGTTTTCAGTGTGATTAAGAATAAGCAGAATTAATGCTCCAAAAGTCAATCCTCAGGGACACGTTTGATATTATTACGTTGACATTTACAATCTACTTGTCGTAACTGTTGACTCTTGTTCTAGTATTCGGGTATTAATCGACAATTCGATACACCGGCCATGGCGAAAGCATGTGACGGTTTCACAATTGGCACTGTCTTAGAGGCGATCAATGAGGTATCGGAATTGGGAATCACTATTGATATTATCACTGCTAACTTATAATTTTCAGCTCAAACATTAACTCGCAAATTAATTCACGCACGACACAGGTAATGACTACAAAGCGTATGGTGCAATTACGAACTCATCCTTTGACGCACGTCGAGCTGGTGAACGCGTTAAGTTTCAGAGATCCGGTATATCGCGAGGAAGAGGATGCGTTTTTAGGTGCGCAACAGTTACGTACTCTAGTACGTTGAATATTGCGAATATTTCGGTGACATGTCATCCGATTTAACGTTACAGCTTGGTTCTTAAAAACACCGACCTGCCGACGGAAACATAAGACTCTCGAACTAGAACTCGAAAAATTGAACGAAGCAAACGAAACGCAAAAGAAGAAGAAAGGAACGGGGTAAGGGACAGATTCGTTGACAGATGAACGAACCCGTCGTGCTTTGTATATCAGGGTGAGTAGAAAATGTCTTGATACAAACAAACTCGTAAAAGTTATTTTGATATAAAAACCAAGTTACTAAAAAATAGCTTGGGTAGATAATTTTACGACGGGCATAAATCATAGATTGAAGTGAAAAATAAAATTACAGTAAAAACACATGATTACAATAAGAAAAACTATCTCTTCTACGTAAAACGTAGAGACGGACGTAACGAAAAAGTAACAGAACACGAAACACAATGTGAATACACACGTAAAGAATGTACACGAAGAAAATATAGCTAAAACTACATTAAGATTCTCCTACTTCTAGGCCATATTAGTTTGATGATGTCAAAAGCGAGAAATGATAACGAAAATTAGTTGCGTTTTATTGCTTTATTTTTTTACTTTTTCCTGAAGACCCAATAATTTGGCTAATCCTGAAACCTGTAAAAAGTATAGCAAACTCAGATATCTGACTGATACATCACGTAGCATCGTAAAATAATTCCTGAAATAATGCTATATTTTTCGGCTGTCACGGTGGTTTATGACAACTGAGATCAGCATGTATAAATACATTTAATTTCTTGATTTTCACAATGTATCACCAGTATCACTGAGTTTGCTGCACATTTTACAGCTGTGAGGATCACGATAATATACGCACTTCATGGAGAAACTGCAAAATAATGCGATAAAACGCAACTAATTTTCCGAGGTGTCAAGCGAGACCTAGTGTGAGTCTATCTTATTGTTAGCCAATCAGCTACGCTGACACAGCTATTTCGTGTTCTCGACACTACTAGGCGCCATCGTCAATTCAGACTTTCTGCGGCGAGATAGCAGAGCCTTAAAATTATATTTTTTTTACATTGTTTTCTGTAAAGCTGAACCGTACTTAAATTGTAACATAAATTACTATAAAAAAGAGTAAATTCGACGATCTACTTAGTACACGATATAAAAAAAACATTTAAATGATTACAATAATCTTGTAGTAAAAAATCAATCATGGATGAACTTTTGGACAAATATATAGCTCATACAGCATCAAATGTTTGAAATACATCCCAGAGACGTTCCAGAGACAATGTGATATCTCTGGGATGTTTCGGACATTTGTGCTGTATGGGTAGTGATATCGGTCATAATACTACGCGGATAACCAAGATACCTAAAATTTTGTTATAATTCTTACGATATTTACGAGTAGCAAATAGAAGTAGCAATAGAAATAATCTATAATCGTTATCATTGGCCAAAAAAGAGTAAAATTGCATTGTTATCGTTACTAACAGAAAACCCAGATAGCACGATGAATTCTTTAAGTGTTCCTAAAGTTTTCTCCTTTCCTGAATTGTATTTCCTTAAGAAGAATACTATAAGAATGATTTGGGAAGTTACATGCACCGTGATTGGAGTTCAGAACTTCTTAGAATTCATATAGAATTCATATAGAATTATTTCAATTCAAAAAGATTTCTCCGGATTTAATAAATTTTATTGCATCCACACGAAAGAAAAATCAGAAAACTTTGGCCGGGTGTGTGCTTGTGTGTATCTATAGATGTCCACTTTTAATGCCATATGAGATCATCAGACTCATTAAAATATCAGACTCGGCTGGGATCGAACTCTGGTCTTCATGTCAGATAACCGGTTTTCCCACTGAATTATTTAAGACTTCATGTTTGTGACATCTATATATCTAGTGAAAAATAATTCGTTGACATCAAAATGATATCAAATTGACGTCGGTTTGATGATTCAACGTCTATTTGATATCATTTTGATGTCAATCAATGAATCATTTTTCGCTGGATATATATTGTTCTAACTGAGGGCTATCGCACACAAATTGACATAACTGCATATGCATAGCATAAGACCGTATGTACCAATGAGCATCAAGTATTAAGTCGCCATATTGGTGTTCGATGCTTAATATTCGATGCTCATTGATCCATACGATCTTATGCTATGCATATGTCAATTTGTGTGCGATAGCCCTGAGCTTCAAATGTAAGTAAAGTGCACTTTCAAATATGTAATTCAAAATCCAAGAAGTGGCTTTCAAATAGTGCGATTGAGTTTGTTAGAATTGTATATGGATTTTAGAAATATGAATACAAACTTAAAATATACTTTGCATAAATCTATTTATTATTGATACAAGTGAACCTTTTATATATAAAAAGCTATTTTAACACCAATTCCCTTTCTTTGCCTTATTATATAAAACTATATAATTAATTCCACAAAATATAAATAACTGTGAATAACAATAAATTAAACAATTTATATGTAAATATGTAAATCAATTATTATACACTCACTGATACTGAATATAGGCGCAAACAATAATTGTTATAAACAAAACATTTGTAAGGGTTAAGACAGAGAACGAGACATAAACGTCGTAGACGTAAAATAAGAGTGTCCGCACAAGAACATCCATAATATGTTAAGTTTACGGATTTCTTTGTGCGTTGACTTACGTTTAAATTTACATACAGATATGGCCATTGTATTGTCAGTACTTAACGTAACCTAATATCTTATGCTTGTGCGTTGACTCTTAGGCAAAGAAAACGTAAGTCATAAAAAGCTATTATATCATAATAGCTATTATATCATAATAACTATTATATCATAATAGCTATTATATCATAATAGCTGTTATGATATAATAGCTTAGAATATTCATATAGAATTATTTTAACTCAAAAAGATTTCTTCGGATTTAATAAATTTTATTGCATCCATACGAAAGAAAGATCAGAAAACTTTGGCCGGGTGTGTGCTTGTGTGTATCTGTAGATGTCCACTTTTAATGCCATCAGAGATCATAATCTCATTATGAGATCATCAGACTTATCAAAATTTCAGACTCGGCTAAGATCGAACTCTTCCTGTTTGCCAGATAACCGGTTTTTCAGAACTATTTATATGATATATCATATCAATTTTTTCTCTGCCTTTACGTCTACGATTACGACGCTTACGTCTCGTTCTCTGTCTTAGTCCTAATTCCTCACAAATTCTCAAAGTGTTCTAGGAATTAAGTCGCGAAGTAGTATTCGCTATAATGAAGTCCTAAGGAATATTTCAAGACGAACTTATTGTGGTTAATTCTTCAAGAATTCTTTGGGTATTCATTTTTCTAGTATCTATTCTTTAAAATGAATTTTCTAGAAACTTTTGTTCATCTCTGTGCTATCCGGGAATAATAATAACATCATTATCAAATTGTTACTGAAAAGTCGTAATTTGCAATGATAACGGTGTCATAAATAAATAATGTAAATAACACGTTATTTTCCGTCTTTACATTATTCTATGCATTTGTCTTTCTATGCAGTTTGTCTTTCTTGTGGTCGTTCGTTTTTGTAGGCAGCTTTGTGATGATACATCTCATGTATATATATATATTTTTCAAAGACATTCTTTTTGTGTTAGAAATTACCATGCAAAAAAAGTCATTTAGAAGTGTAGTTATTATTCATCGTTTTTCTCAGATGGAATCAAGTGATCTTTATTCCCCTTTTCTCTCTTCTCTCGCTTTCCACTCGCGAAGCATTTTGCACGCGCTAAGCGCAAAATCTGTACGATTTCGTTCTTGTAATCGTTTTCACGTGATACATAGCGTGATTATGTATGAAGCCACGTATGAGAAAGCGTAATGATCGGCGAATAATCAATCGATTATCTCGGTGACGTGTATCATCGCGCGCGAGACTGTTCCCGGCCAGTGTTCCCTGAGCCGATATCAATGTCGGTTTTGATTAGCGCAACTGCAATTTGCATCGTCGTCACTCACAAAGCCGCGTTTACGGGGTGAAAAACAGGATGCCCCTCTGCTCTCAGCTTCGCACGAATATCACAAAAGTCTCGTTAAGCTCAACCATCACCCACGTCTCCTGCACTTTCTTCGACGGCCGCGTTCACTTATATACATAGGCGAATATGTGTGTGTGGGTGTATCAATCTTTTTTATATGGATTATATCAATTTATTCTTCTCATACTTTCATGACGTTTCAAATGGCATTGTAAAATTGCCCCTGCTTTTTTCCGCGGAAATCAATGCGATTTACATTTAAACATACGTTATATAATACGACGTTTTATAAAAGCTCAAGCCCAGTAAACACCAACTATCAGTAACGTAAAATCAGTATACAAGGTCTGTTTTTTTAGCCGAACTGCCTGAACTGGTGCAAACTGATGCAATAAGTTAGAACGAAACAAAATATATTTATTTCACTTTGACTTTTATTTTTTATTGCACCAGTTTAGATAGTTTCAGCTATAAAGAACAGACCTTACTCTTAGACCTTAGATAGATAGTTTCCCGTTTAAAAATGTAAACGCAATATAACGCGTGTGTTATGTAACAGTTATATTGTTGAGTGGGAAATTATAATATTGATGTGATGTTACTGTTAGTGTTTACTGGGAATTGTACAGTCACCATTCCACATCGACGTCCAGCGATGTCCAGTTGCATGGATGCAATCTTAACTACGGTGTTCTGCATCCAACCAGCTTCTTCAGCATCCAGCCGTCGTCCCACGTGGATCATTCTTCGTTTACTTCAGCATTCACGATTGTGATCATTTTAAAGACAAGTGATTAATGATGAAAAGTATGTAAATAAATTTTTATAAGCCACGAATTTCGAATTACATATGTTTAATAAATCATGAAACGAAGATCTTGTATTTGCAAGTTCGAGAAAATAAAATGAAATATATTGTTTCACGGACGATTTCGACATCGTCAGAAAAATTGCTTTTGCCTATCACCGCATATTTAATGATTAAATATACATATCAAATTTAGTCATAAATTTGACTTGTAAAATGACATTATTATCCGTCGCATCTGAAAAATTTGCGAAAATGATGATCATGAATCATCGCAAAATCCATCGCGAACAAAGTAAGTAATCGCGATCTTCGCGTGTGGTAACTTTAATGTGCATGTTACACTGCTTGAGGCAACTAGTCACATTAAATGAACAGTCCTATTGAGTAATCTCGAGTCAAATATGATAATAAAAGTTATCACAAATTTTTCGCGAAAGAGAAATTATTTGTCAATCGATTGCACTTCATGATCGCATCAGGATTGTAATTTGCTATAATTTTAACTATATAAAATATAGCGTAGTTGCATTAATAATGCATATATCAGTAATGTTTGACATACCACAACTTATTTTCTATGTATTTTATCGTGCTATTCTCTAAGATAGTTCCACATAAATAATACAGCCTGCACGTATTACCGTGATAAATTTAATGGAAATTTAATGAAAATTTAATGGAAATTTAGTGAAAATTTAATGACACAGTAAACTACGAACTCAATGTCAAGAAAGCTGATTTTAAAAGATTTTTCGTAAAAACCGCGAGACATCCAGTATAGCTAAACGTATGATGCGAATGTATAGCTTATCACTTTCGATATTTATGCAATACGGACCTTTGCGATGATAAGCAATGAAAGGCTTACACATTCTAAATTTAATGCCTAGCGATACCGTCTCATATCTTTTTTTTCTACGACTTGTTACATAAATTCCATATTTTAAGAGAGATTTACATCTCGTCAACATAATATAATCGTCTCTATGTATCTTTACGCAAATTATAAAAACAACATATATTTTAAAAACATATATTTTAAATAAAACTAAAGAAAACAAGATTGGGAAGGAAAGCGTTAAAGCATAAAGAAAAACTGGAAAATTGAGAAAGGTAGGAAATGAGCGCAGAGATGTTGCAAGAAAGTAAATAGAAAGAAAAAGGGAAAAAGCTCGGAATGAAAAGAGGAAAAGAGATTTTATGAAACAAGAAGAGTATCAATGATAGAGAGAAGTATGAGAATGAGGAGAAAAAGAGCAGAAAGTATTAGAGGGCAATTAGAAGAAAGAGATAGAGAAGAGCAAGAACAGAAGAAGTATGAAAGAATAAGAAGATCGAGATGTAACGCATAGTAGTATACAGAAATAAGAATAAGTTAGGATTACTAAAGTACCTGAAAAAGAGAATGAAAGAACGGAAGAAGGATGGAATGGTGAGATTTAGATTGAGCAGTGGAATTAAGGATATTGGAAAGATATTGGAAACAAGAAGAAAAAGAAGATGTAGGATATGTTGGTGGGAAGAGGAATTATAGGAGGATATTTCGAAAAGATACGTAGATTGGGAAAAGTAGAGTTGGAAAGGGAGAGCGTGAGGAAGATTTTGGACGAGAATAGAAATAAAGAGTTAGAGAGAATGAGAATAAAAGAAGGGAAAGAGAGGAAGAGAGTGAAATGAAATTGTAAAGTAATGGAAAGTTGCTGATCCAAAAAAAGCAAATAAAGACTATATCTATTTTAGGATTGACTTTTTTTTGTACTAACAAAATGTGGAAATACTAATGGTTTTCGAACTATAAATAACAAAAACTGCTTAGTATAACTTTACAAGATTGGACAGTAAAACAATTTAAAATTTTATATAAACTGTAACATTTATGATGTGAAGATTATTCATTAAAATGTTTAATGTTTATATAGAGAATCAATAATTGTATATCTAAATTAAAATACAAAAATATGTAGTCAATATTTGCATCGTGAAATAAATTAAAATACCAAATATATATGACTTAAATATGATAGTCTCGTGTAGGATACTCATATTTTCACTTAGAATTAAATTAAAATTTTCTATTAAATTATGATTTATGTATTTATATCAGAGGATAAATTATAAATTTTTTTTTTAATGTGTATTCGTGAAAAATTTAATCTTAGAAATAGGAATGATAATTTTTTATACAAATTTATATTGGAATTAAAAATGAGTTAAAAGATTCATGGTTGCCTCCAAGTATTACAAAATTATGCGATATTTTTCAAGAATATATAAGAACGGCCCTTGAGGTGCTTGAAACCTTATTCTTAAAAAATATCGTATAAAAAATATCGTATTTCTATGAAAAGCTACGTAATTCATGTTACGTAATTACAGCCTTTCATCGAAATATCGTATGCGATATTTTTCAAAAATACGGTCCTAGGGGTCAGCTATTAGTACAGGGTCATATAGTATACGATAAATACAATATCACAAGAGCATCGTCGTTCGACGAGTCACCGTTGCATGGCGAAGTGCGGCGCGGCGCTATGAGATGAGGTGAGGCGATATATCGATCCGCTTCACGTGTTCCAGGCCGGTGCATCGAGCCACACCACACCACGCCACGCGACACCACGCTATACCACGCCACACCTCCCCCTAGCCGGCAAATGTCATCATCCCCTCAATAACGTCGTCGATGTGAATTGCGTAAAAAGGAAGAGTGAAAGAGAGAGAAAGAAGCGGACAGTCCGCAACGTAGCATGTGACGGACGCATGTCAGCGAGCACCTCTTGGTCACGAGACCTGTCACGGCTAGGAACTAGAACTATAAAACTTCTAACACTATAAAACAGACGGCGGGGTCAACACGCGAACACGATCCTCCCGCTCGTGTCGCAGCATCCACGTTCCGAGACATCTCTCGTCGTCGTCTCGTAAACGCGCGCGCGCGCGCTTGACAGCAGTGGCGCGCCTGCGCACGCCGAATCCGCCTTCCCATTGGTCCCCGCCACATGGTCTGATGTCAGACCACGGGACCTGTCCAATTCAATAATAAGGAGAATGCCCACGAGCCGGGCTAGACATCAGCCAGTCCTCCGTTTGTTCGCTCGTGAGGTACGTGAGAACGGTTGCCTTCGCAACGAGGGAGACCCACTCGCGTCGTGAGGCGAACGGAGTCATTTCATTCTGCGCGACTACACGACACGTCGATACACCCCGGCGAGGAAACGCAGCCGACCATCGCGGTCACATTCAAAAGGTCGACGGAAACGCGCCACCGATAGAGAGACGATTCCCTGCGACGCCGTTTCTCGCTACGCGAATCACTGTTGGGATTATATCTGTACGCGTGAGGGTAATTCAGGTAAGTTCCGGCGATCGATATCGGCGTAATCGCCGAGCACTTCTCCCGGAGGATTTAACGAACTGCACTACCCGATTACCGCGATTCTTGCGACAGTTGCCGCGTGGTTTCATTGTAAAGTCCTTAGAGTAGATTAGAGATCAGAGGCCTGATCTGTTTAGCTGAACAGCGTTGAAGTTTGTTATTTTTTTCTTGAATGCTAGGTTACATGCGTGTTTTCGCCTAGAACTTAGATCTGACCTCCACCAGTTTTACTGATGAAAATGTCTCTAAGTGTACTTGAGAATCAATTAGCAGGCTCATAAGCTATATTTAGAGGCATTTCTATCAATAAAAAGTTCAGAATAAAGACCCATATTCCTTAACGAGGTAGACTTTAAGAAAGTCTGTTCCTACATTACTGGAGACCTTTCAGTAAAATTGACAGAAGAATTTATACAGAAAGAAAACTACAATATACAGACTCTTCCTGTGTAGAATTCTCGACTAATTTCGACCTTGGTTCGCTTCGTCCCGATTCACCAAAATCTAATCTTCTTCAGTGTTTAATCTTCAATATTTAGTCGGGCTGAAGATACGGAATCGCCATCGAATATGTCCCACGATGTTTTTTCAGATATCACCGACTCGCCGGGCGCCAATACTTGTAAAAATTATGCGTCACGCGAGCCACGCGTCGCGAACATCCACATCACGATCGACTACCTCTCTCTTTATGTACGTGGAAAAATATCGGACACGCGTTTGATGGCATCGCCCAAGTTCTCTCGGGAAATTGCCGACCGGCATCGACCGGAACGTCCGCGCCGGAAATCGTCAGCGAAGTGTATCCGGGCTCTCGCGTAAAGATCCACGGCACGGCGTTGTAAATTCCCGGTTCTTCTTTCGAGCTTCGTGAGAACAATTGTAAATTTGCACACTGCAGAAATGACGTAATCCACGAGCGTAATGTCAATATCGTAAAAATTATTTCAACATAAAAACCATGTTACTAAAAAATTTCGCGAACAATTTTGCTATGACCATAAGTCACACAAATAGATTAATGCGAAGAAGAGAATTGTGACATACGGAGGCAAAAAAACTACTGCCTCTTCTGCTCGTGGAAATAAACGCAACAAAATCTGTAAGGTAAACAGAATGCACGAAATATACAAGGAGAGAATATTGTAGCAAAAATTACGTTAAGATTATATTTCTTTTTGTTTTCTATACAGATGGCATAAATAAAAATAGCAAATTTAACGACCTATTGAATATACTATATAAAAAGAATTCTGTTGCGATAATTTTGCAGAAAAAGTCCAACAGGCGTAGAAATTTTCGAACAAACATATAGCAATTTCGGTCATAATTCTGTATGATCCAGGATTACAGAAATTTTGCTGTAATTTTTACTACAATATTTTTTCCATGTAGACGCGAGAAAAGTTGCGAAAGTATTGTTCCCTCTGATTATTTCCGGTCATGCACGCTATCATGTAACGTGAGCCGCTGTGGTCGAGCACAAGGGAGAAGCGGGATGAAATAAGAAAAAAAAACTCGGTTTTTTCTTGCTCGGTTTTACGTGTTCGCAATGTGTCTCGCGCCGACGAGAAGCGTCACTTTGTCATTGTTGAAAGAGGGCACCAGGACATTGCTTTCGTTTCTCTAACTCTCTTTATACCGCGGGTCTCTCAATGAAGCCACAATAGAGATAACGCTTCTGTCAACATTTCTGCGTATACATACGAGATCCTCCGCACAAACAGAGAGAGCATGGGTTTTTTTTTTTTCATAGAAATCCTCTTGTCAATGTTACTGTTTATCTAGTGATACAAAAGTGGACTGGCATAGTAACCCATACAGCATAGAAATTTCAAAAAGCCTTGTAGAAATATTCCACCTTTCTGAGATCTTTCTGAAATCTTTTTCAAACTTTTGTGCTGTGTGAGAAATTCTCTATCTAAGGAATATTCCAGTAAACATCGAATAAGTAACATTGTATCAAAGTTATAATTTCTCATATGTAATGCAAATGCAATATAACACATGTTATACACAACAGTTACGTTGTTGTGTAAGAAGTTACAACATTGATACGATGTTACTGTCGGTGGTTACCGAATTTGTAAATTTCGTCAAAGACTTCACAAATGCTTTAATAACACATTTCAACTCCTAAATTAAAAATAAATAATATGAAATGATAATAATAAATTGATGACATAATAAATTAATGCAGAATGTCGATCGCATTGTTCAGTTACAAAATTCTGTAATGCTTACTATAAAACTTTTTCCGTGTACACTGAGCTTCGATAAAGTATATTCTTAACGTCTACCAAAATTTGCTAGTTTTTTTAACCGTTGCAAGATAAAAATTACGCATGTGGGCACATTACGACTTAATAATTTAATCTACCATTTTGACAGCTTGATTCATATCTTATAAGAGAAATCAGGGCTATTTGGCTACCGGGGTAAGTTGGCAAAACCATTTATTTCAAGTATTTTTTAACAAGTTACAAAAGCAAGCAAGATTTTTAGATATTTTAAACGTGTCAAAGATGGCTTTGAAATCCTTGCTTGCTTGATTCTGATATTTGTTAAAGAATGTAATACAACAATAGAAATAATTGATTTTGCCAATCGTGTACGCTGATATGACGGATTAGATCATAGAAAGAAGTCGTTAACAATGAAAAGACGATTCGATTAAAGAGACAAGTGAAATGTGGGCTGATGCAAATATTAAGATTTTTCAAAGCTTAATATATCTATGATTTTTAATTACGTGGCCAAAAGCGACGTAATAACGTAACGATTTTATAGGCAATTCCGGCGAATTATAAGACTCAAGTTTTACCTCAAATACAGACACGCAAAGGCAAACAGTGTTCAATTGATTCATTATTTTTCTTTGTCGTAAAAATATATTGCAATTTTATGATTCTCACTTTGCCAACTTGTTAGGCATTTTAACTAGAGGAGAATAAAAATAAAGAAATTTCAGTGATACAATTGTCGGTTAGTATAAATTATCTTGCTTGTGAAATGAGATGGTCACGTTGAGCACTTTATAGTTATCTATAGTGTTTAAATATAGACTTTTTCAAGACGTTTTGTGAGTAATCAATAATGTGTTATGCGCAGCATTTTGTTTAATTTATAGAGGAAGACTTTGTAAGTTTGTTTAGCATTTATATCTTTATTCTAATTGCATACAGAGTTGATACAAAGAATATTAAGCTCGCACTCGTAACTCGTAAAATATTTTAGCTATAAATATGCTAACTCGTAAGGTATCTGATAAGTTTGTACTATGTTGCATTGCCGACCATCTACGGGTTCCTTACTTAACTGTGTGAGAGAATTGAGCATTTCTTAGTAAAAATTCAATTTAAGTGCTATTTTCTTCCCAATTTTTTACGATCGACTTTATTTTACGGGCAAGGAATTTATTTAAAATATTTTCGTAATGAAAATTTAGAACGACAAGGTCTTCAATTGATATCTCCTTAACTTATTAAATCGACTTGAAATCAGAAAGGAGATATATAAAGTTTTGTTATTTACATGATTGAGACATGACTCGCGAAAACATGTGATTTCTGGATAGATCAGAATACAAGGGCCATTCGCGTGTCGACTTTATGATCGAGAGGCAATTCAAGCGAAGAAATACGCACGTGAGACGAAATAGCGGCGACATTTCGTGCAAGTTCCGACCAATTTGACTTAAAACTGAAATCATAATTTTCGTAAAACCATTGAATCCATTTTTTCTTCAATAGTACACTGGAGGTCAGATATGCATAGCCATTCTCTGATAGGCTTGGACGTTTTGACAGTTTGAGGTCCCGTTTGCACTAGTAAGGAGGATTTTTCCTACATATTAAACGATAGAAAAGTGATCGAACATTATTTCTTGCAAGCTGGCCGCTTACAAGATACAAAACGGTCGGCTTATATTATAAATTGTACTGTATCACTTTTTTCTATTGATTATACATAAACAAATAATCCTGCTTACTGATGCGAACGAGTTGTCACGGTCATTTAGATACATTGTCGCTCATCTCTTTGAAATTTCCTCCCTAGGATGGAAATGAAGAACTCCGATCAGTTGATTCCCTTATGTGTTATGCATTTTGTGTTATTCAAAAATCTGTGTTCGGGCCCTAAGCATAGGAAAGATAGGCAGTCTACACAAATTTGCATAAATTTTGGCCAATCAGAAAGCAAGAACAATAATTGCTACTTGAGAACATATTCTTAATCTAAACATTACTAACATATGCCAAATTTGTGTGCTACAAAAACTCGCGACGCGGCTGTTCCCAGCACATTAAATATTTCATAAAAAAGGAACTTGTCAAAATGAATATGTCATAATTACATTTACATCGCGACAATATCAATACAATCAATATCAAAGACAATATCACAAGTTATGTACTTTTGTGCACGGTTTCAGCAGATTTTGACAGAATACTCACTTGCGTGCTATTTTTTCTATGATGGCGTTCCGAAATTTATTGCCAGTACTGAAATTCTACAGTATATGTAATAGAAATTACAGATTTTCAGCAGTAACAAATTTGAATTTTAGAACGCAAATATAATACGGTTATCATGTCTAGTTTATCATGATTGTTATCATGCTAGGAATTTGCGTTTGACGTTTGATTGATTGCGCATAGATTATAGAACATAAATATATCTAGTTTTAAGACCTCTTCGAGAACATTCATATTTATTATCACGTTATGTCACATATTACTTAAAAATAAACTTATGTCAACGCATAAAGAAATCTGTCATAAATCTTTTTCTATGAATTTGTTTTTATGTTAACATAATGTATTAACATAATGTATTCATACATCTTGTGCGGAGGTTCTTATCAATTTTTTTATTTCTTTCGTACATTTATAGTCGGAAAGATTTATCTGGTTGTTTTTTTTTTTTTTTTAAACTTATCTGTTTTATTTATACATCTATGCTATGCATATGCATTTTGTGCATAAAGTTTAGAAACTGCTTTAAAGCTAATTTGAGTCCGTATAGTGCATGAAAATAATATTGTTTTAAAGAATTCCGTGCGTGTTTCTCCTTCATTCCCCTCTTGTGAGTTCCTACGCCTCATTTTCCAGAAAAAGAATCCTGGATATTCGTATTTAAAAACCAAAATAATAAGGATGTCCAGGATTAGGTGCGCGTCCAGGAACTGGTGCTTTTGCCTTAACTTCCGATCCAGAGAACGGCCAAGCATATCTGAACTCTGGTGTGCATTAATTGATTAATCTTTCAATTGCTAATTACTGTCACACACGCGTGTTAGCGGACGCGTGGGCGCATATGTCGAGAGTTTCACGTGAAGATATGACATTCGTTCATTCGCCACGGCTTATTTCTAATGGCACGATTTGATGAGGCTTAACAGGTCGAACGATTAATCGAGCGACGAACAATGCGTACGACTTTATGTGTTACAAGAGACATGGCAGTCGATGAATAATTAATCCCTTCGCCAATTAGATCTAGTCGTCGATCGCATTATCCATGCGAGCATTGTCAAATCTGTCGCTTTACAATGCTAATAAATTGTATATTGAGTAGCTTATTTGGCGATATTATGAGTCGTTTACAGCAACATTCATCAATGCGATAATACCGACTTACGTAAAGTCTGCATTGAGGGAAACTGCCTTAAAATCAACAAATATTTATTTGATAGGTGCCATTAACATATTTATTTAAATCTAAATTTTCTTTATTTAAACCAAATATTGTTTACTTAAATCAGGTAAACAATATTTGATTTAAATAAAGAGAATTTAGATTTAAATAAATACGTTAATAGCACCCATCAAAAAAATATTTATTGATTTTAAGATAATTTTTCCCTCAGTGTACACGGAATGAAATCATAAGAAGGCACATACAAATTTTGAGCGAGGAACGAAAAGAATTCAGACGCTCACGCGATTAACGCGCTGTTAAGTGCAAGGAGAAACGTTTGACACTCGACTCCGTATTTGTCGTTACATACGCGTCATACTGTCTGTAGTTTTCATTATCGCAGCTGAGTGCAGGTGCACTTTGCGACTGACTAATCACGCCGCGAGATTACGAACGTTATCGTTCCTGAACGATTAATTCATATAACAATGATGCCGATAAAAGGGAAAGAGACTGAGGAAAGCACCGTGATGAAAAGCTGTCACGACTTAGAGCCGGTTTTTCAATAGCAGTTTAAACTTGAATTCAAGTTTAAACTCTATTCTAACAATGCGTTTGTTTTGTTTAAACAGAGTTTAAGTTAAAATCTAAGTTTAAACTACCATTGAAAAACCGGCCCTCCAAGTTCTAAGGGAAGCACATTAGCAGAAATTGCGCGTAATAATTCTGGGCCTCGTTCTTCAATTGTAAAAGCACACTGTTAGATTTGTGCAATTGCTTTCGTCAAGGTTATCTTTTGAAACTTGTTATGAAAAAATCGTGTAACTAAGAAAAAGCTCGTTAGAATTTGAAATTCATGGATTCTTAAAAGCAGTAATTTAAAAACAGCGCTAGACTGAAGTGCAAATGATTTTATATAGAAGGAAGTAATAGCTATACTGATTTCAATGATTATATATACGTCAATATGTACATGCATAATATACATACACGTGTACGCGCGCTCGCGTACATACATAAATATCTTTAATGAAATTAATACTCACATTCTACTTTTCGACTATTTGTCACACTCAGATGTTTTTGATATTTCTTTCTTTCTCTTGTCAAATAATAATACATGAGTATATAAATAATAGAGATCCGCGAGTAATCAAAAATATATAAAGCCACGAAAGAAACACGATTACGTGTCTCTCGGCAATTATTCTTTATAGCATGATAATTTATTGCAAATAACAAAATTGTAATAAAACGCGAAATCACATAAATTACATAAAGCACGAAAAAGTTATCGCGTCAGAACAGCATGACTTATTTATTTTCTTCTTTTACGGCTTTTTGAGCGGTAACATTATTTTGTAACATCTTAGATGAAAATAAGAGAACAACAAACTTAATTACGAATCGCAAAAATTCTAACGTGTTTTGCTTTTCCTGCTGGAGTCAAGTTCACGAAACTTGAAATGCGACGGACGCGAAAAATACTGAGCAACATTGCACAATTGCAGGAAAATATTATTGAGTAAACAATAAAAGAAGATAGTTGACGCGCGAAATAAACTTGACATATTATATCATTTCCACGAGACCAGCTTGTGCCGTACTGTCGTATTTTACTAAAGCGTATGTACACTTTTAGTTTCAAGGATAGTTCGTTACTTACCTACGTAGCGCGTCACAGCGTGTACATGTCATCGGCGAAATCAAATTTCTTTATTATGACGTATTACGGCGAAATTGAAGGAAAGCGATTCTAAATTTCTTGGAGTAAAATTTCACTGGGAAAGCAGAGCGATCAGCGAGTTGCTCAAGTTCATTCATACAGAGTGAATTCTGCAAATCGTCAAGCGAGTGTCTTCACTCGAAATTGAAGAACGAAGAACCCGATGTGCATACTCCACACGCAGGATAGCTTTCACTCTAATCGACTGAAACACATTCGCTCGTACGAAGTCAGGATTCACTCTAAGTTAGAATGAAGCATTCATTCTTGCGAATCCGAGTGACGGTATCTTCGCTGTCACTGCGAAAATATTGTCATTTTTCACACGTCTCTAGTGAGATTGCAACGCGCGTCACGATAACTCGATGTTAAATCTACTTATCGATTTCCATGATATAATGCAAACAAGGAATAATATTATCTGTTATCTGGCGGTTTCGCATTATCGATAACGTTGTGGTGTCATCAGGCGCAACGTTCGTTGCGTCATCGGACGACACCACGTTGTACGATACTCAGATAATCCTTGAGAAATATTCGTCGCGCCACTGCTTTTTTATCACGTGCTTGATATCTTCCCAGTGATATCATGCGAAAACTTTTCTTCCGCACAGTTAAAGTGGCGGAAATGACACTCGAGAAAGTGCAATGTCATCCTTCTGGAATCCTAATGGAATCTTCTGAATCTGAAATTATATATGCCCTCGAGAGGATTTTCCTAAAACCAAAAGATAAATTTTCTAACTACAATGTATACACTGACAAGGGAACATAGACAACTCGAAAATTCAGAAAATTCTGAAACATTGTATGCAAGTAGAGTAGTACATCCATGATAAAACTATTTTTTGTTTCTGCTAAATTTCGATTTAAGGAGGTGAAACTACCCCTCGAAACCAATGAATGGGGAAAAGAGGGTTCAAAAATTTTTCGTTTTTGCAAAATTTTAATACACCGTTGCAAAGAGTATAAAATATTCTATCACTTTTATACAAACTATTTTTTCATATGCCTTGTATTTTAGGAAATATTCACTAAAAATAAAAATGTTTTTTAGAGGGGTGGTTTCACCCACTTAAATCGAAATTTAGCAGAAACAAAAAATAGTTTTATGTTATGGATGTACTACTCTACTTGCACACAATGTTTCAGAATTTTCTGAATTTTCGGGTTGTCTATGTTCCCTTGTGAGTATTTGTCTGAGAGATGCTGAGCATCTCACATTTCATCTGCATGTATATTAAGGCTCCTGGCCCCTCGCATTATTTATCTTTTTTTAATGACGTCAAAAGCGAGAAAATGCATGCTAAAAATTCTTGCGAAATACGTTAAAATAAAAATATATATTTATAAAGTAATATTTGCGATCGATTAAACAAATTTTTAAGATATTCTGTGCACTCCCCTTTTGCTTTAACAATCGGTAATTTGTCGTAAATTAATGTGATATACAATTCATCTTCTTAACCTATTTCTTCGCCTATTTCTATTCAGATTAATTTACAATAAATTACTGATTGTTAGAGTAAAAGGGGAGTACACGGAATATCTCATAAATTTGTTTAGTCGATTGCAAGTTACTTTATGGATATATATTTTTATTTCAATGTATTTCGCAAGAATTTTTAGCATGCATTTTCTCGCTTCTGACGTCATTAAAAAGAGATAGACAATGCGAGGGGCCAGGAGCCTTAAAAACTGAGCACAGAATTGTTCTACCATTTTGCGAGCTGAACACAAAATTGCTCTACCACTTTTGCGAATGACAGCGCGCGTCCGTGCACCAATGTTCTTTAATTAATAATTAAAAATCTACATGATTATTTGCAAAGTGATAGAGGACTTTATCGTTCGGTCATCATCTAATCTACCCTAAGTCACCTAAGCACACCTACCTTAAGCACACAGCGGCAAATGCCGCTATCACAACTCACCTTTCGTGATCATTCGCCAATAGTAGCGCCTTGCAACTAGTGTACTTTATTTTTTGAGTGGTATGAAATTTCTGATGAGCTCAACGCGCGAGAAGCAAGTGCAGAAATTGAAAAATGTGTCGCGCGCTCTATCATGAACGAGAATCATTGGGATGTCTCGAAAGAAAATAATAGCACTCGGGCGTGACTTTTTACCGACTTTCGAAATAAGTATCGCGGTGACGCACTGACGATGATGTGTTTTGCGAGCCGTGTGTGATGAATGTCGCCTTTCGTCGTTAATATGTATCATTTAATGCATATCATTATGTTAATATCGATGAGCGTTTAACGTGTCGCACGATTCTCTCAAATATCACGCTTGACGTGAATATCTGTTAGCACGTGGTGCGATATCTCATTCGAGTCAATGTCGCGAATCACGTACCAAAATACTTTCCGATTTCCGTAAATTAACTCATGGCCGCAAGAGAAGGCCTCTATGACGATAATTACTTTAACAATTTTGATCCTCCGCATATAATTATATATTTTGGGACACTCAGTACAATCTGGATCTGTCAGAGCTGATAACTTTAAACCTCCCACTATAATTTTGTTGAAGTTTAATGCTTTCGCACACATTTTCTTCTAGAGATATAGAAAAGCTTCACAGCTATTACACTGAGAGGAAAAATATCTAAGAAATAGTAAATATTTATTCTGTGACTACTAACAACGTATTTACTTATGCTAATATAAAAATATTTTTCAGATGGGAAAATATATATTTGTTTAAAACCTTAAGAAAATTTCTTAGCTTTCCACTTTATCAAAGCGATCGGTTTATTATTATTTAAATGAAAGAATTTGAATTTAATTAAATATGTTATTAATATGCCCATCTCTCTTTAAAAAAAAAAAAAAAAAAAAAATATTTTCTACTCTTTTCAGATATTTTTTCTCTTAGTATATAAAATAGTAGTTTAATAAAATGAAAATCTGCAGTTTTGCATTATTTTGAACATTGTCCGGGTCTTTTGTGAAAATTGGTAAACAATCGAATATTTATTCAGGTCTGATAGGCTCAACATCGTACGCGGAGAGTTAAAGAGATACGACACAAACAATGATTTCCCCGACAGTTCTGTCAGAGAAAATTGCACTTAAATTGGCTAATGAAGCTGTGAATAAATATCTGGTGAACAAATATCTATTTCAATACCTTGTAAATAAATACCTGTTACTTTCCTCCTTCTCTCTCTCTCTCTCTCTCTCTCTCTCTCTCTCTCTCTCTCTCTCTCTCTCTCT
>NW_022639463.1:490783-526242 GCF_010583005.1 Odontomachus brunneus
CTCTCTCTCTCTCTCTCTCTTAATTCTTTTTGCAAAAACATTAAAACAGTTATACCAGTAATACCAGTGATATTATAATATAAAAATTGTATTGACTTCAGGTCATCGTTCTTCAACGCGTTATTGCGTATTCGGAGCATGCGTGTATGTGTATGTGTATGTGTATATGATAGTCCGTGAGGTGTGAAAGAATGAAAAAGTGGAGGGGGGAAGGGACAACGAGAAGGGGAAAGAGCGACACCCGTGAACAATTATAGCAGAATTGGTTTATCTCCGAGTGAAATTGCTCAATTGAGATTACTCAATTAGGTGTGCTATGCGCCAATTGAGCGTAATTGCGCATAGTAATTGTTCACGGGCTGGCCGGCGACTAGCCGGCTCTAGCTAGGCTAGAGCTCTGTCAGGCAGCGAGTCCAGATTTCGGTACCATGAACACGCGAGAATGATACGCCCGTCTCTGTTCAGTCGTGAAAACCAACGCCGAATTACGCGAATTCCTCCTCACCTGTACCTTGCGACGTCACAAATCGATAAGACGACTGTGGCGTTGTGTCGTGGAGGCGAAAAACGTTCAATCGATTCTGTCTTTTCCAGGCGAAAGTTCCAGTTCAAGGAGGTGAGGACCGATTCAAAGGGCTGGACCCAAGTACTCGGCGAAGATGCCTGCACAGTTCGAAAGTGTCAACGCTCCTGTGACGCGGGAGCACGTGGTCACAAACGGAGTGCCGTATCCCCTCGACAATGACATCGTCATCTCAGGCATTTCAGGTACAAAATCAACAGCCAGGCATGTCAATATCGATCGTTACACGCCGAAAAATATTCCACTGCTAGGAAAAACGATTACTTAGTTTATTTCCCTTCTTTAGAGTAATGGCTATTTTTGCAAAGAATTTTTTTCTGCTAAAATGCTCTTAAAATATACTCATCACAAGTTTGAAAAAGATTCATTATCATGTATCCAAAAGTAAAATCTATCCTCTTTACAAGAGTATTACAAAACTTTACCCAAGACAAAATTAACTCGATTTTGTGTAGTGAGCAAGCCGGATTTTTGTTTTACTTAAATATATTTGATCGAGATGCTAAACTTATTAGGACTCAGAGTGTATTTTGAATAAACTTAACGCGCTTGTGATAAACTTGTGATAGAGTTGCGGATATAGAAACTTATGAAGTATTTGAAGCAAGTAACATCTACTTGAATGCAGCATGCATTTTTCTGTATGTAAGCATACCAAAGCGACGGATTCTCGATCACAAAAACATGAGTGATATTTTTTTATTTTTGCAGGTCGCCTGCCCGAGTCAGATAATATCGAGGAGTTTAAGCAAAACCTGATGAAGGGATTAGACATGGTCACCGACGATGACCGCCGCTGGACGCCTGGCATTTACGGGCTACCGCACAGATTTGCCAAGATCAAAGACATCAGCACTTTTGATGCGTCCTTCTTCGGGGTGCATGCCAAACTAGCGGACGTAATGGACCCGCAACTTCGCTTGCTATTAGAAAGCACGTATGAAGCGATAGTTGACGCTGGTATTAACCCATCTACCGTAAGAGGGACACGCACCGGCGTGTTCGTCGGCGTCTCCAGCTCGGATTCGGAGAACTTCTGGACACTAGACACGGAAAAAATAAGCGGTTCGTATGTCTTAACCGAGTCACCGGCCGATCGATTGTTAAAAACTTTCCTCGGCGCGAGGAGTCGAGGAAATTCTAATTTAAATAAAAATAAATGTCAATTTTCTTTATTTCTTAACGTTAAAGTTGTTATTGAAGTCGCGTCTGCTTGCAGGATACGAACTGATCGGGTGCTGCAGAGCCATGTTCGCCAATAGAATCTCCTTCGCGTTCGACTTCACTGGGCCGAGTTACGCCTTGGACACAGCTTGCTCGTCGTCCATGTACGCGATGCATCAGGCGATCAGCGCAATGCGCGCCGGTGACTGTGACGCTGCGATCGTTGGTGGGCTAAATCTCGTGCTGAAGCCCGCCAACTCATTACAATTTCACAGTCTGAGCATGCTGTCCCAGGAAGGCAAGTGCAAAGTGTTCGACAGCACTGTCGACGGTTATGCGAGAGCTGAGGCGGTGGTAGCGATATACCTGCAAAAGGCGAGTGACGCACGTAGGGTCTACGCCACGGTAGTCCACTCAAAAACGAACACAGACGGCAACAAGTCCGAAGGTATCACATACCCGAGCGGTAATATGCAGAATCAACTGATGCGTGAGGTATACAGCGAGGCGGGCATTAATCCCGTAGACGTAATTTACGTGGAAGCACATGGTACCGGCACGAAGGTAGGCGACCCGGAGGAAATCAACTCCATCGACCGGCTGTTCTGTAAAGACAGAAAGACACCGTTGTTGATTGGCTCGGTCAAGTCCAACATGGGACACGCGGAACCTGGCAGCGGCTTGTGCGCCATCGCCAAAGTGTTGATTGCGATGGAAGCTGGCGTGATTCCTCCGAATTTACACTTCAACACTCCGAATCCGGATATACCCGCTTTGATCGAAGGACGTATTCGAGTAGTCGACAAAGTCACGCCGTGGAACGGCGGACTCGTGGCCATCAACTCGTTCGGTTTCGGCGGCGCAAACGCGCACGTTCTTCTGCGTAGTAATCCGAAACCGAAGCTGTTACCGGTGCTGGACACTACCGAATCGTTGCCCAAGCTGATCGCAGTATCGGGTCGCACCGAAGAGGCCGTGCACGCATTGTTGGACAAAGCGCGAGAACATCGTAAGGACGATGAGTTTCATGCGTTGTTACATGTGTTGCACAATAATGACATACCGGGTCACAGAATTCGCGGTTACGAGATACTTGAGGTCGATGGCACGCGCGAGATGGCGAGGTACGACGAGCGACGTCCTATCTGGTTCGTGTTCTCCGGCATGGGCACGCAATGGCCGGGTATGGGCCGCGCGCTGCTCGGCATTGAGACCTTCCAACGTAGCCTGCGACGGTGCGCGGACGCGTTAAAGCCCCACGGCCTCGACCTCATGAACATCATTGTCAACGGCACCGATGAGAAACTGATAGAAGCCTTCATATCGATCGCGGCCATCCAGGTCGCCCTGGTCGACGTATTGACGTCGATAGGTATCCAACCGGACGGTATCGTCGGACACTCCGTTGGAGAATTGGGCTGTGGGTACGCTGACGGCACATTCACACCGGAGCAAACTGTCTTGGCTGCTTATTGCAGAGGTAAGGCGATTATGGACACTAAACTGCAACGAGGCGCTATGGCGGCGGTCGGTCTAAGTTGGGAGGAAGTGAAGAAGGTCTGTCCACCCGACATCGTCCCGGCTTGCCACAATGCCGCGGACTCAGTCACTGTTTCTGGTCCGGTCGAGTCGATAGTGGCGTTCATAGAGGAGCTAAAGAATAAAAACATCTTCGTCAAGATGGTCAATAGCTCCGGCTTCGCCTTCCACAGTAAATATATCTCGTTAGCGGGACCAAAGCTGCGCGCCTCGCTCGACGAGATCATACCGAACCCAAAGCGAAGGTCGGCCAAATGGATCTCCAGCTCAATACCCGAGTCCGCTTGGGGCAGTCCGCTCGCGCAGTTCAACTCGTCCGCGTATCACGTGAACAATCTGCTGTCGCCTGTTCTCTTCCAAGAGGCGATCGCGCACATTCCGGCGAACGCGATTACGATCGAGATTGCGCCGCATTGCTTGCTGCAAGCGATTCTACGCAGATCGTTGCCGCAGACAGTAACCAACATCGGTCTACACAAACGCGATCACCCGAACAACCTGACGTTCCTGTTGTCCAACGTGGGTAAACTGTACATGGCCAGTGCGCAGCCAGACATCGCTAAACTGTACCCTCCGGTGAGCTTTCCCGTTGGTCGCGGGACTCCTATGATCAGCCCTCTGATCAAGTGGGATCACTCCATTACGTGGGAAGTGGCAAACTACAAGGATATGTCGAATAAATCAGGACAGACCGTCATCCAGGTAGATCTATCTAACGAGAAGGACGCGTATATATCGGGACATCAGATAGACGGACGAGTCCTCTTCCCAGCTACTGGTTACATGCTGCTCGTGTGGAAAACGTTCGCGAAACTGCGCGGAGCCGATTTCGAGCAGCTGCCGGTAGTGTTCGAGAACATACACTTCCAACGCGCCACCATCATGCCGAAAGAGGGTCCGGTGAAGTTCGCGGTAAATATTTTCGATGGCACAGGTGACTTCGAGATTTGTGAAACTGGCACAGTCGCCGTCAGCGGGAAAATTCGCGCGTCCAGCGATATCAAGAAGGATCAGTTGAATTTGCCACCTCTCAGTGGACAAGCCGCGCTCTCCGAAGAGACCCTGCCGTTGGACAGCAAGGATATTTACAAAGAACTGAGGCTGCGCGGATACGAGTATCGCGATATCTTTCAAGGGATCAAGAGTAGCGACAACTACGGCAACGTCGGCGAGATTCGCTGGGCCAACGAATGGATCTCTTACATGGACAGCATACTTCAGTTCAGCATACTGTCTACCAGCTACAAGTTGATGTACTTGCCGTCGCGTTTCCAGTACGTCGCGATCGATCCCATTGGTCATAAACAATTAGTCAAGAAGTTACCGCAAGATGCCGGTTTGCCAGTGTATCATTACAAAGACATCAATGTCATAAAGTCGGGTGGTATCGAATTCAGAGGAGCAAAGTCGTCCTTGGCGCCGCGTCGGCAGCAGACCCAAGCTAGCCCCCTGCTCCAGCGATACACGTTTCTACCGTATGAAAATCCGTCCAACTTTTCCGAAAAGGATCCGAAGGGAAAACTGCACGCGCTAAGTGTGCTATTGCAAATCGTTAGCGAGAACATAACAGCGCACAAGATCAAAGTGGTAGAAGTCGCGGGCGAACGAGCTGCGGAAGATCTATTAACACCCCTCTTGCTTGATGTACTCTACAGCGAAACTTCAATTAACGTGAGTACGACACTTTAGTGAATAACACATTGTAAGTCTTTCAGAGATTGTATTTTAAATAGATCCTGAATATGCGCAAAGTAAAGTCGTAAAGAAATTCAAACATGAGACGCAATCAGGAGTTCCTTATCTCTAATTACTTGGTTTTTATCGCTTTTTCGCTGATACCTGCAATTATCGCGACACTGATGTTTATCGCTTTTATGTAAACCACCAAGAGTCACAACGACATATTTACTCGAGCGTTTTTATAAGAGAATTGTTTTTTTTTTTTGTTCTAGGATGTACATTTACAGATAGCCGCCGTTTCACCAGATAACTATACGGCGAGTCTGGATGAAATGAAGGTGAACGTTGAGGTTGTGATGCGAGACGTGAAGAACACACCACCCGCCCAAAATGTTCATCTCGTTATAGGGGCGGACGTATTGTCCGATCCGTCGTATGCCGTTCTGAAGAACCTGGCAGCTGCCTTGGAGCCCAGAGGTTTCATTCTTCTAGAGGAGACCGGAACTCGTTTCACTCAAGTCGACTTGAAGCCCGCGCTGAAGGAAATGGATCTGGTGTTGGCCGCCACACAAGTTAATTCATCAGGAAATACTTACGTGTTGCTGAAGAAACAGTTACAGAAACCAGAAAAACCGATCGTCGTGCAGATCACGGAGCGAAATCTCTCGTGGCTGGAGAATTTGAAAGTGGCGCTGAAGAAGTCCTCCGAGGAAAATCAAGAAGTGTTCCTGGTGTCTCAGGACGAGGAGTTGCTCGGTAAGATGACGAAAATGATGCGCAAACAACTCGCGTAAGCTTCTTTTAGATCCATTCATGTGGGAATGTTACCGCAAAGCTTGAGATGATTCATATCAGGTTGATGCAAAAGGTTTATCGTGGTTGATAAAAAATGGAATTTTCAAATTATTTAATTAATTTAATTATTTTTAGATAAAAATAAAGAGCTTAAAGAATGAAGAAATGTTTCAGAATGACTAAACAACACTAACTCCATATCTTTTTAGACAATAGGGACTTCTTATTTTTTATTTCTAATACCTAAACTTTTTATAAGAAATTAATAAGAAAATGACAAATCTTTTGCACCTATCTAATAGAAGCAGACTTCTGATTTGGTCGACGCGTGGATCAGCACAGACCGCGAAGACATGTTGAAAATGCATCTTCTCGTTCGCAGGTTTGGTCGGACTTATGACATGCATCCGGTATGAGAGCGGCGGTGAAAACGCGCGCTACGTGTTCATCCAGGACAAAAATGCCCCCAAGTTCGGCTTGAATGTGGAGTTTTACATGAGCCAGCTGAACAAAGGACTGGTAGCAAACGTACTGAATAGAGGAGTGTGGGGCAGCTATCGGCATCTACGAATAAATCGACAGAACAACATACCGCACGCGCAAAGCAAGGACGCCTACGTGAACACGCTGGTCAGGGGTGACTTGAGCAGCTTAAGATGGATCGAAAGTTCATTGAGTCAGCAACAACAACTCGACAAATTGTTATGTAGTGTATATTACGCGCCGTTGAATTTCAGGTAAGACATGAGCGAGCGAATTTTGGCTGATCTCTCCCAATCGAATAGAAGAGATGGCACGGCAAATGTGAATAAATTTTACGTGTATTACAGAGATATCATGCTGGCGACTGGAAAACTGCCGCCAGACGCCTTGCCGGGAAAAATAGCTATGGAAGACTGTATATTAGGACTGGAATTTGCCGGAAGAACTGAGGACGGCCGCAGAGTGATGGGAATGGTCGAGGCTCGCAGTTTGGCGACTACCTTGTTGGCTGATCCCGGTTTTCTCTGGGAGGTGCCTGACAAGTGGACGCTGGAGCAAGCGGCGACGATACCGGTTGCTTACTCGACCAGCTACTACGCTCTGTTCTTGCGTGGTCAGCTGAAACCGGGCGAGAGTGTATTGATTCACGCTGGAACCGGCGGCGTCGGCCAAGCGGCGATCGCTATCGCCTTGCACGCCGGTTGCACCGTCTTCACCACCGTCGGCACGTTGCAGAAGAGGCAATACCTAAAGGAGACCTTCCCACAACTAAATGACGAGCATATTGGCAATTCCCGCGACACCAGTTTTGAGCAGATGATCCTTACGGAGACACAGGGACGTGGGGTCGACGTGGTGCTAAATTCGTTGGCGGAGGAGAAATTGCAGGCTAGCATACGGTGTCTCGCAACGAACGGTCGTTTCCTGGAGATCGGCAAGTACGATATGTCCAATGACAGTCGCATAGGAATGTCGATGTTCCTGAAGAACACGTCCTTCCACGGTATATTGCTGGATATGCTGTTCGACGAATGCGCGGAGAAGAAGCAAGTAGTGAAGCTCGTCTCGGAAGGGATCGCGAACGGCGCGGTGAGACCTTTACCTACGACTGTATTCTCAGAGCAGCAGCTCGAGGAGGGATTCAGATACATGGCGTCAGGCAAACATATCGGCAAGGTGCTGCTGAAGATACGCGCCGAGGAGCCGAAGAAGCGCGTGCAGCCGATGCCGAAGATCATTCCCGTCATACCGCGTACTTACATGAACCCGAAGAAGTCGTACATACTAGTCGGTGGTCTTGGCGGCTTCGGCCTGGAACTAACGAACTGGCTGATCGCACGCGGCGCTAAATTCATCGTTCTTGTGTCGCGTTCTGGCATACGCACGGGTTATCAGTCGCTGTGTGTACGACGCTGGCGCGAGAATGGCGTCAAAGTCGCCATCTCTACAGCAGACGTCACGACGTTGTCGGGCGCTAAACGTCTGTTCACCGAGAGCAACAAACTCGCACCAGTGGGCGGCGTATTTAACTTGGCGGCCGTGTTGCGCGACGCTTTGATCGAGAACTTGGAAGAAGTCGATTTCAAGACAGTGATGTCACCGAAGATTGACGGCACGAGATGTCTGGATACGGTATCGAGGAAAGCCCACGTGCCGTTGGATTATTTCGTCGTGTTCTCCTCTGTATCCTGTGGCCGCGGCAATATAGGCCAAACTAATTACGGTTTCGCGAATTCAGCTATGGAGAGAATGATGGAGGATAGACAGAGGAACGGCTTCAAAGGCACTGCGATCCAGTGGGGCGCGGTCGGAGAGGTCGGCCTAATCGTCGGTAAATACACAAGATTTAATTGGACATTCAATTTAATTTATTCTTATATCGAACAAGTAGAATTTCCCATTTCGAAGATCTTAAAATTTCCAACTTGATGACTAGTTTTTATAACTTCCAATTTTATCTAATTTAGATCTAATTCTCCTAAATTATGTACTATAAAAGTAATACAGATATAGAAAAGTAATACTGCAACGATTTGATTTAAGCAATGATAACGATAAGAAGTTATTTTACAAAATTAGTATAACAGAACAACAACTCAGATAACATGCATGTCTAAAAGATGTCGAAAAGATATCTAAAGCTAAAGATATCTCAAATATGCAACATTTTGTTGCATAAAACGTCTTTTAGATATCTTTCGACATCTTTTAGACATGCATGTTATCTGGGAAGTTTTTACTTTTTGAATGATAACGCGACTTACATGCTTTTAAAAAGTAATCTAGTAAACTAATCGAATATGGACTACATTCTATTCGTGATCCGTTCTCACGATATGCTGTTTGATGCTGTTTCTGATATCGCTTATTTTTCCAGAAATGATGGGTGGTAACGACGTTGTGATAGGCGGCACAGTGCCCCAACTTATATCGAGCTGCCTTGCGACCTTAGACATCTTCCTGCAGGAACAATATCCGGTGGTGTCCTCCATGGTGGTAGCCGAGAAGCACAAACCCGCGGACGGCGACAGCAAGATCGGTCTCTTAGAAACGGTAATCAATATTCTCGGCATCAAAGACGTGAACTCGGTGAATTCTAGCACTAGTCTGGCTGATGTGGGCATGGATTCGCTGATGGCCACTGAGATCAAACAAGTCTTGGAGAGGAATTGCGACATCATAATGTCGACACAGGATATTCGCGCCCTGACGATCACCAAGCTGCGAGAAATGTCCTCGGGAAATACCGAAGCCGTTGCCAAGGAATCTTCCGTCGCTGCGAATCCGAACTCGAGCGCGTCTCTTGCCGATTCTGCTAACGACATGTTACTGATGCAATGGCCGAGCGATGAACTGTTGCCCAAGGAAGCCTTGGTGCGCCTGAAGACTAGGAGCTCGAAAGGACCGGCGTTATTCATTGTTCACGCGATCGAAGGTCTCACAAATTCATTCAAGCACATGGCCAAAGAGCTGGATAGACCGTTGTGGGGTCTGCAGAGCATCGAATCAGCGCCTCACGACACGGTACCAGAGCTGGCCGAATTTTACATAGACAATATCAAGAAAGTTCAGCAGAAGGGACCGTACAACCTGGCCGGGTACTCGTTCGGCACGTGTATCGCCCTCGAGATGGCCCTGCAACTAGAGTCCGCCGGCGAGAAGGTTGCATTGACGCTGATCGATGGCTCACCGATGTATGTCCAACAACATGTGGAAGTGATCGGCAAGATAGATATGAACGACGACTTTACCTCGGACAGCTGTATGAAGGCGTTGGCATACTTCAGCATACAATTGAACAAGAACGTTACTTTCAATCAGGTGAGCATCTCGATCGCGCCAGTGTTCCTGCTTTCCTTAAAGATCACGCTGAAAGAAAAAAAAGTGATTTCATAAATATGCTTATATTTCTATTAAATTTGATTATAATTATTGCACTGTGCAATTTAATCACAAATGCTAGATATATTTTCTCAGTGTATCCTGAATTACTCGATGAGAAAAAGAAAGAAAGAGAGAGAGAGAGAAATTGATCCGAATCGAGAGATACACAATCTCTTATCGTAGATGTGAGATCTCCGCCAAACGGAGATGTTTGTCTTGCTAACCGTGTTTGGTCTTATTTTAGGCATACAAAATCCTGAAGACGACGAATACGGACGTGGACATGTTTAATAAAATGGTAGAGATCATCGGCGACACGCAGTTCTCGAGCGATGATTTGAAGATCGCCGGATATAATTTGTTCAAGAAATTGGCGGCTGGTACGATCTATAACCCTGGCAAGAAATTCAACGGACCAATCACATTGATCAAGGCCACGGATAACTTTATGTCTCTGGAAGAAGATTACGGTCTGTCCAAGGTGAGATTTTGTATTCAATTTTTACAATTTTTCCTTTTCTCTTATTAACACGTCAAGTGAATTTTCAAAAAATTACAACCGTTATAAAATTTGTGAATTTGTGAATCTGATTGGTGTATGCTCTTAATCTTGACTGAATCTAAGAACAAATGTCAATATATCAAAATTACTTTTGCTACTTTCATGCTACTTGCCACTTGTAGCTTTCACGCTACTTTGCTCCTTGAATATTCATCTCTTCTTCTTTCTTTTTCAGTCTTGCACGCAACCCATACGAATAGAAGAAGTGCGCGGTAATCACAGGACGATACTGTTGGGAGAGAGCGCGAAGAAGATCGCAAACATTCTGCAAGCGTAGTTCGAGCAACGTTCCGTTGTTGCAGAGCTCACATGAAATTTTCATCATCGGGGATGTTCTACGCGTAGAGATGCGCGTGATATCGAAGTAAAATTTAGTGATTGACTTTCTACTTGCGTAGAGAGAGACCTTCTCTGTATATTCCTTTCGTACTCCAGTATCACCTTCTTCCTGTATTCCGCGAGCAAAACCAGATCGTACAAAAATGGAAAACACGTAAAATGATAAGAGAATGTATAGCTTTTCTCGATAGTATTTTTATGTTACCATTAATACAAGTTATACATTATTTTATACGTTATTGTAGCTTATAAGTTTATGGGTTACTTGAAGATCTTGTCTTAAGATTATATATTGTGTCTTCACGGTGATTCCAGTATGGCAGAGTTGAATCTCTGTCGTTAAGTTTTCGTTTATATCTATTTATTTAAATTATCCTGATAACTGAGAAATCTGTCGTGTCTTTGTTCCATTTAGTAATAAATCAACACCTTAGTTTTACGCGGACTAATATCGTTCTCTTTCTTATTTCTCTTCAACCGTCTGAGAGAAAGCTCTCACTCTTTTTCGTCGTACGATGGAATTGTAAATAAAGCAACGACGAAATAGACCAAAGCGCAAATATATCGACGCAACTATCAATCAGCGACGAACTATATATTTCTCTCTCCTCTCCTCTCTCTCTCTTTATCTCTCTCACACACACACACACACACACACATCGTTCCTAAATATTATTAAAACGTTATCTCGTGTTGTGAAATTAGTCGTAAGATGTATAATAATCCTATATATTTCACATTCTGTTAACTACATATTCTCGACACAATGACGCAGGAGAAAGGAGATGCCTCTGCAAACATCAGCGAGAATGTTGCATTTTCTATTCAAAGAAAAGAACATTAAATACGTGTATTATCTGTTATCCTCCGCTTACGTATCGTATTATATGTGAAAAAAAATAATCAACTTACAAGTGTCCAAAAAAAGCACATTATACAGTTGATGTAATATTTAATCAATATACTTGCGCTTTTTAATTCAATAACTACATCGTCTATAATAATTTGGTGGGTACTTCTAAAAACGAATTACACGTACAAATACTCGCTTTATTCTTGGTAGATTCCTTAATACTGTCGAAATACTGTTTGGTTGTAAATGTGAGAATTTTACAAATAAAAATGCCGTTTACTTAGGACAATAAATAAGCAATTATATTTGTGCAGATCAACGCATGAACGAAAAGGTTTGTACTCTATGGTATTGACGCGATATAAATAACACGGATGAACAGATGTCGAAAGACATTCAACTTTTCGATAAATGCGAGTCGGATATCGCAGAGTTCTTATCGCACGTGAAAGACACGGTCAAGGCGTAGCGAGTACCGGACTTCACTTTCTCGACGAAATGCAAATTTTCGCCTCCCGATGTAAAGATCGACACTCTGCCTGGAAATATAGCATTTCGTTATGATCATCTCGACATCAAACCTTTATTCCATTTATGATTGCATACATGCTTACCTTTCCTGGGTTCTATCGTCGAATTGACGTTATTCTTATCCAGAAATATGAATCGACCGCCTTCGAAATCTTTATTATAGTCGCTCAAATATACCAATGACGTATAATGAAACGATTCATACGTGTCCTGAAAAGTGTAATCTTATATATAACTTACAGATGCATTTTTAGCTTCTTCCTAAACATTTCTGAAGTACGACAAAATATCCCAGTGAATGAACAGTAAAGAATGGAACTGTTTAAGTCGTGAAAATTGATACATATATTACCCCAGTAAACACCAAGTTGGTATTTATTGGGATAGAGTGTGCCTTAAAACAAGACAGACCTTGTCGACATGTGGATGCCAATATTCATCATGTATGGTCTTTGCAGGCTTATTAGTTATCCGTGAAAAGAAAGTTGGCTTGGTTAAATATATCTTATTTACATTCACGCCAAAGTTGTGCGCTACTGCGTGCTGTATTTTTGTTTTTACTACCCTGTAAGATAAATATAGTATATATTCCTTTGCTAAATATTTTTTTCCTCTAAACAAATAATGACAAATTGGCACCTATATATTGCTAGATCCACATTGTTGAATATCTTCTTGGTTGCTGGCAGTTTGTAGATATTCATAAATCCTTGACCTTTGCTAAGAGCTCCAGAGTGAAGATCCAGTATACTAGCGCTACCATCTGAGTCAGCTAGATCTAATCCATTTTTAGCTAATTTCAACAAAACATCAACTTCTGTTGCTGACACCAACTTGTCTGTGACAATCCTGCCACATTTTTCTGGTACACAGCCAGGATACGTTTCTAACTCAGCTCTATAATCTGCAGAACAGTCAAAACTCTGGGAACGACTTACCAGCACGTCTTTCTGCTTTGCTAAAGATACTTCCTTGCCTTGCTTACTATTATACCAAACTATCAACAACACCCCGAGTATCATGACACATCTAGACCATACCCTTTGGTATGGAAACGACACAGCAGGCCCATATTTTCTAGGAAAACAAAAGCAAATTAGATCATTGGGTACTGCATCATTGATTAACTCCAAACACAAATTTTTAAGACAATTTCAAAATATCTTATAGAAATTGTCTTGCCAAGGACATTACGTACGTAAATATAGATATAATATTAAATATAATAAAAGATACTTTAAAAAAAGACAATATGATAATTTCAGGTTTTTTTACTCACGACACAACGGCCTTGTGCGACTTTTCTACATTATTATCCTCCTTCTGGTTTACATCTTCCTTCTGTGTGCCTCCCTTTCCTTCTTCTTTCACGAGTGTTTGTTCCTTCTGTGACGCGTTTGTACTTTTTTGTGCATTCTTCCTTTTCGTTTTCCTCACCTCTTGCACCATTTCGTAGCTACGGCCGACAACCTTACGTCAAAATTTTATGTTAAGTTGTACCTATCAAACAGGCTCGTACAGCACTTAGTGCAACCGTTTACTGCACTCTCTGCATTATCGCGAGTCTCAAGGATCAGTCAGGAACTGTCAACAACGATTTAATTCGAAATTCATAAATATACTTTAATTTATATATTGCTATGCGATTTTTTTTCACCGAATTATTTAACATTGAAACAAAAAGCATTTTTTTGGTTTTAATCATTCACAGAAGAAAGAAGTGTGACGTTTATTAACTGATAGATAGGAAGCTGAAAATTCCTTCTTTAAAATGTATTTATTATATTTTCGATATAACTAAATTTTTTATTGATAAACTCAATTGAAAAATGAGATTAAAATTTGAACAGCCGCCATTTTTCAATATAGTTACACAAAAAACATTACAATCTTAATATTAAAAAATAGAAACTTCAAGGTTTTATATACTTCTGGAACTATCTTGTTATTATTATTTTTGCCGAAGTTACAGCCTGTCGAATTTTTCCTATATGTCATGATACAGTAAAAGAGTGTCTAATTTGGCATTAGGTGCGTTCGGGAGCTCGCTATTAGCGCTACCGTATCATTCTATCCTTGTTGTATATCTAAGGAGCAATAAAGATAGAAGAACGCGGTAGCGTAGCATTAGTAGCGTGCTCCCCGAACGCATCCATTGAGTCATACTACTAGAAAAATAAGCACGTTTGACTTCTTATTGAGTTGTACTACGCGCTCGATTTTCCGTCAAAGTGGCGACTCGTAGCGGAGACTTCGGAACTATACTTCACAATAACAGCTGACTGTCTGGACCAGTGACGTACGGCTGTAAATAATTTCCAAATTTTCACTACGAATCGCCACTTTCCTTGATGAAAAATCGAGCGCGTAGTACAACTCGTTGACAAGTCGCACAGATGCACTTTTCGATTATGGGAAATTGGTCAATTTCATATTATGTAACACATTCTGTATCTAACAGAAGAATTTGCGTTTTAGCAAATCTCAGGAGATATATTTTCCTATTGAATACGTGAGAATACATGTTGTAAACTTATCGAGGAAATGTGTTCCTACACTTACGTTCGTTTCTATCAATGTCGATTGACCCTTAAGGAGTTTATTCACTTATCGAAGAATACTTAAGATTATACAAAAATTTAACATAACATTTATTATTAGTAAGACATATTCGTATTTAAAGTTTCATAAGATTTGTCTGTATCGTTTGTAAGAAATTTAATCATGAATATTGCAATTTTGTGTATATAATTTTTTATATATTTTGCAATTTTGTATAAAACTTTATAGAAGTAATATGGATGATCATTATTCTCGTGTAAAAAATTTCGTAAAAAGTGATACTATATAAATAAAATACTTTCTGTTAAAAATTTATAACATTTAAATGTTACGTATTAACCCTAACAGCACAGATGTCCAGGGGACATCCAGAGTACATCCTGAGAACATTTGTTCATCCTCAGGATGTTCTTAGGACGTCCTCAGGAGATCCTGTGCTGTTTGGGAAGGTTCCACGACCAAGTACCAACAACAACAATGTTACATATTAGAGAACACAGCATAGAAGAAAGGATATTCACTATACCGTTTTCGTGTAATGATCAATTGTAGGACAGAAAACTGACATTTTGTGCTTTGAGTAATATTGCTGAGTAAAACGTGGCAAGGTAGTTCACTTGACCTTAAATTGACCTTGACTTTTGAACCTTAATCGACATTGATCAGCCGACTGCATATGTGTTTTTTATCAAGATATAATTAGCTGACGAACGCATGTGAATGTGCAATGATGCGCGTTATCTGCCAGAACTGCCCGATTGCGATCTAATTAATGCCGTTCAGCAAGGATCGTCGCGACGGGAACCGATGATTTTCTTTTTTTTTTTCTTTTTTTCTGCCGCGTGGCATACATTTGACGTCGTGACGACGACACACTTGCTAGGACACCGTGACCTAACGCGCGAGCGGATAGTACGGCCATTAGGTGCACGGGTGCCGTTATCCGTGCGTGCCGTAGAAACAGTTAGATCATCATTGTTGCTAACTGCATCTTCCTGCGCATCTGGATTCCGCCGTGAATTACCGTCCGTTCGTACGTCCCGCGCCGATTCGATATTTCGAATAATCGCCGTCGATCGATCGCGCGAGTGATTAACGCAAGGAACTCGTAGGCACACTTGTTGTTTTTGCTGACGTCCAGTAACAGCGTAATAGCGACAAAAAGAGAGGGGATTATTATAAAGCTGAAAGTGCAGTACAATTGTGGTGTGCTCGCGCGACAGTGGTTATTCCATCGCAGGATAGAGGAGAGGACGGTAACCAACAGGCGTCGCGATCGACAACTGTCGTTGTCGCAGTAAGGATGGGTTATCTAAAGTCGACCGGCAGTTTCATCATCTACGTAGGTCTGTTCTTGGCCTTGGTGACGTTCCTGCCGGGCCTGCCGCCGTATGTGGAGTTCCACGAATACAGGTACTAGTTCCAAGGTGTTCCGTCTCCGTGACACGTCCAAGATGCTGTGCATAATTAAAAAAGGGGCAAAGCAAACACGGCCCGTAAACATCTGTCACGTAACTTGTTCGTTGTAAGAGAAAATGCGTTTCGTATTGTCGTTTCCTTGAAGATGCATGTGTCTAAATAAGTATGACCTTTTTGTTACGTAAATCGAGCGATATATTAATGACTCTTAAATCTTGTACCGCGTTATCAACTTTCCGACTGACCTTTGTATGTCGATTTCAGTATAGTGCTGCCGCGCAATGTCGATCCTAAGATAGGTCCGAAGAACCGGCTACGTGGCGCCGAACGGTTGTACGTTGACGAGGTCCAAGGTGCGGAATCTTTTGATTCCTATGATGGCAAACTTTACAGCGGAGTTCATGGCGGTTATATCGTTAGATTGGAGGAAGATCGCGTTGTGCCGATCGTGAAGGTCGGCAAGCAATGCGGTGAGTTGAATATATCAACATCTTTTACCTCTTAAATTTCTTTAATTTTTATTTTTTGTCATTATTGTTTTCTCAATTTTTCGTAAATATGCAGTATAAAGCTCTCATCTTGGATTTTTTTAAACTTTGTAAATTGTATATTTTAACACGTAGAATTGATTTTTGAAAAAGAAAACCTACACAGCAAAGGTATCTAAAATGTATCATAGGAATATCCTAAAGATATATTTTGAATATGCGATATTTTCAAGAAATCATTATGATGTATTTGGGACATTCTTGCTGTGTGGGAATTGTCACTCATTTTTTGTTTTCTTGTTTCTTTTATTTTAATGTTTTATGATGTCAGTAAGAGAATAGGAAAGTGATAACTTTCATTATAAAACTTTCTAACTTTGTCGGTGTGTCTAATTATTTAAATTTTATAAAATAGTATATATGATTAAAACAGAGAAAAGCATGCATGAAATATTTTTTGCTTTATAACAGCTTTTATGCTTTTGATTAAATCCAAACAGTACAAATCTTCACAGGATATCCTAAAAATATTCTTAGAATGTTCCTTCATCTTGAGAACATCCTTAGGATATCTTCCAGATATCTGGTTTTGTCTGGGTTTAATGAAAAGCATAAACTCTGTTATAAAGAACAGAATAGTTCATGCTTTTCTCTGCTTTAATCATATATATTATTTTATAAAACTTAAATAATTAGATATATTGACATAGAATTAGAAAGTTTTATAAGGAAAGTTATCACTTTCCTACTTACCGACATCATAAAACATTAAAATAAAAAAACAAGGAAACGAAAAATGAGCGGCAATTTTCGCTTTCATAAATCAATTCTATATGTTAAAATATACAAATTTACAAAATTTGTAAAAAATTCAAGATGAGAGCGTTACACTGCATATTTACCCAATTTTTTTTTATATTCGTGAGAACACGATATTTTAAATGTCAACGAATTAAATCGACACTGATGAATTTTATTTGACATTGATTGGTAATTGATAAATTGCATTCAGTCAAGCTATACTTTAACATTCTGCGTAGTTGTAATATATACTTTATACCACTTATATGCATATTGCTTGTCATTATGTCAGTATGAGATGTACATTTTAATATCATTTATATACATATTGCTTATCATTATATTAGCATAAAATTAACAATACAGTATATGTGCAACTGATTAATTATGAATGCAATGAAAGAATTTCATTATCCTATGTAAGATAATTTCTTGCGTATTTTAAACACATATATTCAGGGAAGCAATTTAACAAGGTGCTCTTGCATTGTAAATAAATTTTTTACAATACTACGTTTATTTTATTACGTTTTTTACACCAAAGTAAGAGGAAAAACAATATATTATGTAAGACACTTGGATTTAGAATTATGTGGGTTTGTAGAATGCTCTATATAACTAATATATTTTAACATATACTAGTAATTGTGTTGTAAGCAGCATATATAATTAATCATATTAAAGCAACAGTTAATAGTACATTTGTTTGCAAAATTTGCAGATGGTATTTGGCAAGAACACATATGCGGCAGGCCATTGGGATTCAAGTTTGATAAGAAAGGCAACTTATACATAGTAGATACTTATTATGGAGTGTACAAAGTAAATATGGCAACTAAGGAGTACAAAAACATAATAAATATCACTAAGCCAATTGATGGCAAAAGACCACAACTTCCCAACAGCATAGACGTTGCAGAAAATGGAGATCTTTATTGGACCGATAGCAGTGCAGAATTCCCTCTTTATGAGGGATTGCACACGTTACTAGGTAACCCAGCAGGAAGGTAATAAAAACATCAAAATGATTCTTAGGAATACCTTTGCGCGCGCGTATATACATACGTATATACACACACGTGTAAATGTTAACTATTTTTTATCTCGAATTTGTAGGCTTATGCGTTTCAATGCGGCTGAGAAGAAAAATGAAGTGCTGTTGCGAGATCTCGGATTCGCAAACGGTGTTAAACTGAGCGACGACGAAAGTTTCGTGATTGTAGCGGAATCGGCGAAATGTCGAATCCTGAAATATCACTTAAAAGGACCAAAGGCCGGGCAACATGAGATCTTTGTCGAGGCTTTATTAGGTCTTCCAGACAATATTCATAGTGACGGTCACGGTGGTTTTCTCTTCACGACGGTCATGGGTACCAGCCCTGAGCATCCTTTGTTGACGCATAGTCTCATGCCGCATCCGAACATTAGAAAGATGCTTTCGCGTTTGCTCTTCTTGATAGAAATGCCATTTGAATTGATTCATCGTTATTATCCTAATGTCTATGCAGAGAAAATCATGTACTGGATCGGGTCGTTCCAAATGTTAGGATTTTTCGACAGCATGACAAAATCTATGGTGTTTAGAGTAGATGCTTCTGGTAACATCTTAGAAATTCTTTCCTCCGACGACACAGATACGATTAATAGTATCAGTTCGGCTTATATACACAACGGCTATCTATGGCTCGGTAGTCCATGGAATAATAATGTCTTGAGAGTACCACTGAAGCAGGCTTTCCCCGACCTTGCAGTCAACGGTGAAAAGATGTCTTCTCGCGCCAAGAGCGAGAAACAGCCTTCGAAAGCCGCTGCTTCAGATGCGAAGGCGCAAAGAGTGAAACGGGACGCGGATTCCGCAACAACAGCACAGCCGGTCGAGTCGAAACCAACACCGAAGAAAACTACATCGCCAAAGCCAACTGTCGCTCCAGCCACACCCAAGCCAACTCCTGCCTCTACAACTACAACGCCTAAGCCGACCGCTGCTCCTAAAACACCTAAACCAACCGCGGCTCCTACGACCACGCCCAAGCCGACCGCCGCACCAAAAGCAGTTCCTAAAGCCGAGAAACCTACTACCGCGGAAAGTAAAGTTAAATCGTCGGAAACTAAACGAGCCTCGAAACCCGAGAATGCCAAAGACAACGTAAAAACAGATACAAAGTCAAACGTACCAAATGAGAAGCCCAAAACGAACGATAAAACGCGAGAGAATACTGCGAAGACTAGTACAAAGTCTGACAAAAATGTGAAAGTGGAACAAGATGCTTCCGCGAAGGCACAGAAAGCGAATCCGAGAAAGTGAAATAGATAGTAACCAAACCGTCCAAGATTCTAACAAGAAATAAAAGAGAAGAAATTCCGATAAGAAACAAAAAGACAAATTCTTCCTCCTAATAAGGAGCAAATAGCGACACACATATACACACACACATACATATAGTATAATATTATTAAGCGATATACTACTAGCAATTCGAAAATACTATTTTCATGAAAAATTGATCCAAGGTTATATAGGATTGTCAGTTTTTCGCGAAAGATAGACTACATTCAGCAAAGAAAGCTGCTGTTGTGAAATTCGTAAATTTGATGTATGCTCTAAGATCCGTATTCTGAATTGTCTTTTATTGCTAAAAGCGTCTTTAAAAGTAGCCTGAAAATAACCAATTAGAAGAACTTTTAAAAACACTTTTAAAAACACTTTTGTCCATAAAAGAGAATTTAGAATGAAAGTCTTAATCTTGACTGAATCTAGAAACGCACATCAATCGCGAATTTTACAACTCCAATGCAATTTTTTCTGCTGAATGCAATTATAGATTCGTTTCGTGTATATTTGCTCAGAAACGGAGTCAAATACAACAAACTATTATGTATATACATTCCAGAATGGAACAAAAGCCAACGCAACAATGGACAACGCATTCAATGTTAACCAAGCTAACTAAGTACTAACACTCTTCAATAAGCGCTCAGTAAACTTGTGAATTTGATTGGTTTGTACTTTTAACCTTGGCCAAATCTAAAAGTATGTACCGGTTATTCAAAAGCTCACTAACCGCTCAATGCACAGTTATAGTACTGAATGCATGCAATATATATGCATGCAATATAGAACATTGCCTGTTAGCTTTATTACACTGACTTATTAACGATAGATTTAGAGAGAATGTTAGTGTCTGTGATGCGTGTGTGTATATATACATATATATAAGGTTGGAAATCTTGTTGTTTTTGCAAATTTTACTATCCACACAATACACACATATATATATATGTACGTATGATTCTGTTGTTTTAGTATATGCGCTACATATAATTTTTATATTTATATATTCTACTTTTATACGTTTGCAAAAAGATTAAAAAGCTCATTTGAGCAATAAATAAGACTAATGATTTTTTTTTAACATTTCTTATTGCCTTCGTTAGTGTAGTTATTGACATTCTGCCTTTGCACTCTATTTTAGTTTCAAGAGTGAATGCACAGAATGATTATTAAATAATTACAATAATTAATTGAAAAACTAATATTTAACAGCAACAATCAGCGATACATTGTAATTGACTGTATAACTAATGGTTCTATGTGCGACTATAAGGTTGTCTTGTATCTCATTATGTACAATAGGCGATCTTTCGTTAAGTTTATCTATTTCTATTTTTATAATTACGACTCTGTTTTATTGTGGTATAGGGAATATCTACCAAATAAGTCGTATCTGTAAGTGTGGGTACGTTGGGTGAGAGAAAGAACATAACTTGTGAACAAGTTACAGCATTACACAATGTAAGTAAAACAGAGAACTCGATTCTGTTGAAGCTGAGTGACACATATGCGCCAAAATTATAACTCAATAATTTTGTTATATTGAACTGTAAAGTAATCCATAAGAAGTTGTACAGTTTAACAAATATAAAAATAAAACAAGGCTTTTAAATACTCGGATTTTTTACACGTATCGTACAACCAAATAAATCTACTATGCGTCACTGCGATGAAATAAACTAAAGTACCAAAAGTATTTAAGAATGGAAGTGTTTAAAATTATTTTTATATTTTATGATTCATGAACTTTGAACTGAAGTGTGTTTAGAGATTAACATCTCTTCTCAATGAGACATATGTAAGAAATGGGCAAGCGCTAAGGATGTGCGATATCCCATCACATCGTGAAAGGTATTACAAGTCAGTAACACGTAACAAAGTTTATTAAAATCATTTTTATTGAAAAAACTTTAAGTACATTCTTGTAGAATGCAAACTATCAAAAAATATACTTTACAATTAAGGAACAATAATCTGTAAATTTAATGTTAAAGCAAGGCAAATACTTTTTTAAAGATCAAGTTGTCTCACTATATAAGTAGGTAACAGTGACTTCATCTTATCTATCATGAACATCTGCGTTTTCCAGAAAACAGTAGGCTGTCTAACGAAATGCCAATGTCCATTTCTTCTGCGTATCGCCCATTTTTGCGCATTTGCTAGAGATCTTCTGTACGCTAAGGCATGCTTATCCGTCAGCTTTACCTCAGTTTCGTGTACTGTACCTAAACCTAATCTCACCAACTCCTCGCCAATTTTTAATGGATCCTGTTCACAGGAACAATACGATAAGCACGTCTGAGTTATGTGAAGCACCCACTTGGAAAGTAAGGCTCCACCAATGTCCTTAAATGTCGATTAAACTTTGAATTTTTGAAAACAGTTTAAATTGTGGTTGAAGTAAGTTGTGAAACTGGACTTTAATCATTGGGAAAATCGAGCATAAGGCCTGACTTCACACAACTTACTTCAACTGGAGTTTAACTCATTAAAGGCCTATTCAGACAAACTTGCTCAATCATATATTGCATGCACATAAGAAAATCAACCAACCACGATCTGTGCAAAGGATGCATCTTATATGTTTTGTATCGTTTTATATTAGATTAGTCAATTTCCTTGTGCATATGAATAAGTGATTATGCAAAATTTGCCTGGATAGACCTCTAACGAGTTAAATTCTGGTTGAAGTAAGTCATGGAACTGTGCTCTTGTTGTAAGTTTCTATTTATGTTGATTAAATTAACTTGAGTTTGTCTGAGTAGAGTTTAAACTCAAATTGTGGTTTAATCGACATCGATAGAAACACCCACTTACTTGATCTTTTTGTGGCATTGCAACTGTGCACTCCAAGCAATCCTTCTTCTTGACTATAGGTATAAACATGATGAGTTTTCCACTGAGTACAGATTGCAGCCAACTTAAACCTAGAAGATCGACACGCATTTGGACAGTGACTACGAGTCGAGAGCCGGCTGGATACGTACCGTTGCCCGTGATGTTAACGCCGCCGATCTTGACGGGTAAGTACGTCGTTTGGTTAAATCGAGGAAGGGGCAGTAGAGGCTGGTGATCGACCATTAGTAGAGCACCGCCGCTCGGCTCCACGTGCATCACGGTACCCTGCAGGGGAACGCGCGTTTGCAGGAAATGAGACGGGACGTCGGACGGCCTCTTGAATCTCGCGAACTGCGAGATGACAGGAAACGTGAGTATCGCGTGCTACGGGAAGGTGACTCGCGACCTTCATACGTACCGGTCTGATTCTGTGCAGCGCAACGAGCAAACCAGCACTGGCGATCCCGTAGGTGACGAGCTGGAGAAAGAGTACAATTAGTGTGAGCAAGCGACATTTGTTCGACGAGGTTAGGAAGCTTGTCACACCTTGCCCGCTCCCATCTCGTCTTCCATGAAGACCTGAAAACGTCCGAGAATCGTGGTTGCTTCCTCACGTGCCATGCTCTCGACTCGTCTTCTGTCCAGGTCTTCTCAAACGTTATCTCATTCGTGACAGGTGTACTTCCTACCAACCGTCAGTCTTCGATATTCGTCGCCTAGCCCGCCGTTACTGTCGCATCCTGCTGTGTGTCGTCAACGCTCATTATAGCAAAGCATTTTACGCGAGACGAATGTACGAAACATAACGTCATTTCCTTGCAAATTCTAGCACGGTTATCATTTTAATGAATATTGTCAGTTCGGACAACCAACGGTCGCAGACCGCATTGTACTGCTTTTAATTGCTTTACCGATTGAGCTAGTCAAATTTCCCGGTCAATTAACGCGATTTTGAGAAGAAACGAATGGCGGGCGTAACAATTACGTAATTGTTTACGGAATACCGAACTGACCTAGTGTGTACAATACAAATACACACACACACACACAAGTTCCCGCAAAATAACGCCTACAGGACACGACGTTTATAGCTTGTATCGCTGCCAGGCAAAACAAAAAATTACGATGACGTCAAAATAATACCAGAATGACTTAAAGAACTCACTTTTCAATTACGATTCGATCATTTTTTTCGTTATATTTCTGTTCTACTTGGATGGAAGTTGAGCGAGGAATTTTAAGTAAAAAGAGAAGAGCACGATAGAAAAGATCTGCACGAACGAGACTCGAAGGCTTTTGCTCGCCGATGGCGCACGAAATGATGCAATTCACGTGACGCGTCTTCAAAAATGTCCACGAATACAGGAGATACTTGGCCGGAGACCCTTTAAATCGTCTCGACTCACTCTCTCTCATCCGGACGGAGCTCACGTCGGCGATCAGCTGACGAATCGTTTCCGGAAGCTCAGTCTCGTCGTAGATGATCCGGACTGGCGCGAGGGACGACAGAATCAAACCTCGTTCGAATAGCTCGACTGCTAAACACAAACATACACTTCTATTTATATAAATGTCGCTATTCGCGAGCGGGGAAGGCACACTCGGCACACTTCACACGGCTCTGCGTTTGTATCCGTTACTCGACACGCTTCTCGAGTAAGCTTTGTCTTATCACCAGCTCAGAGATCACAGCGAGCCACTGTCCGATTATCCGCTGCACGAGGCGGAGAGCGAGTCTCACGCCGTGCTTCTCGGCCGTCGACTCGTGAGAAGGGAAAGGGACACACTCGCGGGCACACGAGTGGCCGGACGAATTCGCGTCTGCCGTTCCATTCGCGCGGCACTGACCGCGCCGCGAGGGGAGCGTGCGCCGGGAGAAGCGAAGTGGCGACGCGCGGCCGCGCGCGACGCCAGCCACGCTTCTCGACGTCGCCTGTTGTCGATGGTCCGGCGAGACACGCACGAGGCAACAACGCGAGACAGGACGAGGTCAACGGGAGAAAGGAGGCGACGCGCCGTCCTCGCGCCGTACCGCCGCCACCGTCGCCACTGTACACTGTCGGCGTGCCCAACGAGCGCGAGAACATGTTCCGGGACGGCCAGTATTTAGAAGTGATCAAGGTACCATGCAACAGCTGTCAACAGCTGGCGTGAGACGCGCGCGCGCGCGCGCGCGCAAGCGAGCGAGCGAGCGTGCGAGCGAAGCCACTCGACATGTCCGAGTCAGACAGACGATAACACGCTATTGTCCGCAGCAGCGTTGTTTTGCGTATCGCACGAACCGTACATACACATCCTTCGTTGTCTCGCATCACTGAAAGTATCGTCTGCGATAACAGCGCGGTGATGGAGGCGCAATGGGAATTTACGCGCAGCGCGGAAACTTCCAAGGCGATTCGACGAAGGATATGTGTATCACGTGGAATCGCGCGACCTTGTCCTTGTTGAGGCTGTGGCAAGCTGAAAAACAGGCAGCAAGACTCGAACGGTCCTCAGATAGCAGAACCTTCAAAAGACATCTTGAAGGTGCTTGAAGAACGCTTAAAAGACGTCGAGAAAAAAATATCATGTGTCTTAGTTCACGCTCGGGAGTGGGCGCGTATCGGTCATTTCCCCGTACTTTTTCGTTTTCTACTTGTATCATCTGATCTATTGACATTATCGTATTTTCGCTTTTACGTAAATTTTCTTTGATGTTTTCTCATATAGCATGGAGAAGTAGACGGCGTAGACGCGTTTATTTCTTTGTAAAATTTGATACGTTTTTAGCAGTCAGTCTAAAAGACCATAGCGCGCCTACTAACGTTTGTCTTTTATCTCTGTCGCGTCGCACGATGTACGTCAAACGTCTATTGTCTTTCCGATATCATAGTTAGACGGACGGTCCTCTCTTTTTTTGTTGAATCAATAAAATTTTCAACAGCACGCGTAATTGGAGTATATATTCTTGATTCAATAGCGATATTATTAAAATTAATACTTGAATTATTGAAACAATATATAATGTGATAATTTTAATATTGCCATTAAATCAAAATTTATTCTCTATTTTTAAATTTATCAAATAAACTTTTAAGTTTATTAAATCAATGCTTAAGTTAATCAAACTAAAACGAGAGAAGCAAGAAATTCTTATTTTATTTTATTAAACTAAAAAAATGTCATTTTTTACTAATGCAGTTAAAATAAAAATATGATTTTATTTTTAATATACTTACATATATATAATAAGTTTAATATGTTTCCTAAACATATTAGATACAGAAATAGTAAAGAGAAAAAAGATGAGAGAAAGAAAAAATAGTGACATGATAAAATTATTTCCTTCAATTATTATGTTTCTTTTAATAATCGGATTAGTAATTTATTAATTATTACTTAATTATTACACATATATGTGCTTAAATATATTTCGATCGAAATGACCGATACGCGCCCACTCTCGGGTTAAAGAGACCCTGTAGAACTTTTCTGCGATCTACGTCATACGGTAGAGAATGTTGATGCGACAGTCGATACGTTGTCGATAATTCTCGATTGACTGTCTTGCTCGAGTTTCACCGCTTTTACTCGCTTTCTTCTCAATTGAGTTGAATCTAAAATTGATATGCGTGGCTTATAGAATTGACTTTAATTAAGTTAAAAATTACATAAGCAAAAAGTCAAGTTGAAATTGAATTGACTTTAAGTTGAAAGTTAATTATGCAAAGCAATATTTTTGCTTCTTTTTACACAATTAACTTTTCAATCGTAAATTGAAGTTATGTGAAAGGACGAAGTCTTATAAAAAAAAAATTTTGTGTCGACTATTTTGTGCTGAGAATTTCATGCAAGAAAAGAACACTAATGCTCAGAGAGACAAAAATGATACGTTATTTTTCATTTTTCTATTCTATTTGTAAGCAACTCGGACAATTTTAATCGACGAAAAAATTATTTTTTAACTTACATGAAGAAAGGTAATAAATTATTTTCAAGTAACTATAGTTGAAAGCGAATTCACTCGAAATTGACTGAACTGAACGTTATTAACTTAACATTGAACTCCTGGCTGCGGTAACACTTAAAATATTTTCAATAAACCTCGAGATATTAATAGAATATTAATTGAAGAAGATACACCTCAGGGTATCGTCCTCAACAGTCTGATTGATCTCGCGGAGCGATACAGCGATTAATATCGAGCGTTCGGTACGCGGTTGTCTCTTCGAACGCTACTGTACGCGATCGCAAATGCGTCTATGTTCGCAGGCCTCGGACAACTGCCTGGCGACCGCCGTGGTGACCGTGCAGGAGAAAACGGTGGAGATCAAGAGGCGGAAGGTCATCACCAACAAGTGGCTGCAAGTCGAGGATTGGGCGGCGTTATATAAGATATTGGAGCGTGCGGTGCTGCGAAATGGACGCGGCGGTGATGGCTCGCATCGCGAAGGTCGCGGATGTGAATGGAAGAAATCCACTCGACAGTTGGAAGTCACGTGAGGATCCTTCTTCTTTTTTTTGTCATGTTGAAGTTCAGTGTCAAAATTCACCGTGCGAGTGATGATTCGCCCTTTGCGCTCCGAGCAAAATCTCTCATAAAACTGGAAGAATGCTGTGCGGTGATATAAGCCCTTCTCAATTTTAAACCTAAAGGTGACTCTCATCAAACTCTGGTGAGTCTAGTCGACAACTTGAAATCAATTTCAGTTAAGTGTTACTTGCTTTGTTCCGCTAAAACAGAAATTATTAATTTTTAGTTGTTATTCGGCGGCAAGTAATACACATAAGCTTACTGGTTGTTTATCGATTAGCTCAATATAACAAGTAAATATCATTGTAGCAGTAAATATTGAATTTTTCAGGTAAAATAAAATGATTGTATTTTTATGTCGTTATAATTTCGGGTCTGACTCACCGCGTGCAGTTTAAAGACGGGAGAATATTCGACACGTACGTTGACATTGTCAGACACTAGATTTGCCCTTTTTTGGAAGAACTTCTACACCAAAGCAATAAGTTAGAAAACAAATGTATTTTTTTCACTCTAACTTGTTGCACTACATTTCCTTCCGTAGATTCGCACCAACAACCGCGATCAGCTTTCATTGGTCTATCTTTCTAACTCGACAATAATCGATTACAGATACACTTTCGATCCTCCGGAATGTGCAAGCGACGCAACATCGTTGCCCACTATCAAGGTGCACGTGTCGCCGGCCAGGAAGAAATTGGTGAAGCGAGAAACGAGTGAGGAGGGAGCATTAAAAGGGAACAAAGCGGATTTGGATGATGGCGACAGTGCGACGAAGCGAACGAAAGAGGAGAGATCTCCCCATCAAACGAGCGACATCAAGAAGACGCCCGAGAAACCTGTCTCCCCGCCGAAGAAACCGGAGATCTCGCGCACTATCGCGATGATGGAACACGAGAATTTCACGAAGAGGAAAAGAAATCGCAAATACACGCTCTCTGACGATTCGGAGAACGCATCGGAAGAGCTGGAGGAGTACATTCCGGACGCACCGAATGCGACGGGACTGTTTCCGGACTTCAAGTACGTACCTAGTCGGAAGAGCGCGCTGGAAAATATGCGATTAACATCGAACGAGTACACGCCGACTTTGTGCGCTGACAGCAAGCGCGCCATGGACGACGTCGCGACGAGCTACGTGCCGAATTCCATCGAGCAGCTGGAGATGTACGAACCATGCGCCACCACGATGATCCCTGAGAGCATTCTGGAGGAGTACGTGCCCAATTCGAAAGGAATCAAGCCTTCCATAGAGGAGTACGAACCCGACTTCAAGTCGCCGAGTAAGCTAATGAAATTTGACGACAGTTACGTGCCGTCGAGCGTGCGACAGAGCGGCTCACAGAACGTCACGAGGAGGACTCCGGACAAGCCGGACAGATTGAAGATGCAGAGGCTGGAGGCGCGTCGGAAAGGGACGCCGACCAAGAAGAAGATAGACGAACTGTTCTCGTGAAAACGCGCGAGAACTTCTGCGCGAGTAGCAGCCACGATAACGACACGGGACTCAAAGTGTCGAGACAAAACGCGTACGGAGACTAAAGTTTCGTGTACCGTGCCACTTGTAAAAATAATAGTTTATTTTAATACGTCACGTACGAAGAGTCTACTATTGTACAGTAAAACGATGATCTGCAATAATAAAATACATATTCTTAGTAAGAATCGAACGCTGGCAGAGCTAGCTCTCGATGATCGAGATGCGTATTGACATCTCAATATTGGAAGTGAAAGCTGCTTCTTCTAGCTTCAAATTATATAACTGATTGTTCGATTTTTGTAAACGGTGCGTTTTCCAGTTTAGTGTCAGTCTTAGCACACGCACAAGTAACGTCGCGATGTGTCTCGCTGCTCAAGCAGCGTCTTCCTCAGCCTCGCTCGGTGGATCTTCAACTAAATTCTTGATTGGCTCGTACTTGGTCTCTGTCGTTTCTTCTGCAGTTTCTTGCGTTTTGGGTTTACTTTGTTCTTCTTCTTCTTTGTCGCCGTCGTCGTCGTCGTCGTCGTCGTCGTCGTCGTCGTCGTCGGTATCGTCGTCGGCTCCGGGGTGGGCAGGGGTTTTGTGCAGCCGGTTGCTCGTGGTCTGCATGGTTCCTGGCTTCTGCCACATCTTTTGCGACTCCTGAAAAAAACGAGAAGAGAAACCCGCCCGTCTTCGTTAGCATCGAGGAGACAATGTGTGTGAGAAACAAATTATGTATACAACACGATCTGGGGATTACCTTCATGCCGCTGACTTTCTCCATGTAATAATCGTAGACGAACTTGGCCATATGCGGCATATCCTCGATCTCCATCGGAACCGTCGAAGGCACGGCCTCGTTTGGCCGCTCGGTAGGATAGACCTCCTGTGGTAGCAGCTGCAGCTTCAACGGTCTCTGCATCAGCTGATCAAACGCCGGCGTCAGCTCGAAGCAGTTCTTGAAAAGGGACACACGGGCGAAGACGTAGAGGCCGAGACGGGCGCGCGACATCGCCACCACTAGACGCCTCGCGTCCCTCAGATGACCGACCGCGCGTGTCTTCACCAGGGATAACAAGATGTAGTCGTTCTGTTGACCCTGATATTTGTCGACGGTAGTCACTTTGTTGGGCCGACCAATCAGCGGATTGTTCGCGCATCGGATGTTAATCACGTCCCTTATGAGATGCTTCTGGCCGTTGTAGGTAGTCAATATGCTGATCTTGTCGGCCGGATAACCCAGCAGACGCATGTACATGAACACCGCGACACAATACTCGGCCTCGGCGAGATTCTGGTAGAAGTAAGCGCTCGGCTCGCTTTCACCGACACCGTTGAAGTCCTCGACATTGACCAGTTGGAAGTCGTACAGAAAGCCGGCGTTCGCCACCAGGTACTCGGGGCTACGTTCCACGTGCGCCAGATTGCCCAATTTCTTGTAGCGCCAATTATAGAGATTACAGATGCTAGGCCTGGCACGACCTTGGCCGTCCAGGTCGACCGTGGGAACACCCAATCGCACGAAACGCGCGAACAACGATTGCTCCATATTCGAGTACTTCTGAAAAGCCATATTCTTGATGACGGGCGGCAGTTGGTGGTGATCGCCTATCATGATCCATCGCTTCAGGCGATTGTAGCCGTCCTGAGGATTTTGCAACAGCAACGGTATGAAGGTCTCGATCTCCAAGATCTGCGCTGACTCCTCCATTAGAATGTTGTCATACTTGAAGCCCATGTCGACAAGCTCGCGTCTCTTAAGCGCTGCGTGTGTGCAAGTCATAGCGATAACCTTGGCCTCTTTTACGAGTAGATATTTTGATCTGTCAAGACCGGATCTCAACAATTCAAATGCGCGGAACTCTTCCAGTTGTGCGAATATCCTTTCGATATACCTGCGTATACAATAGCTCTCCGTTAGTGTTTCAAAAATTTTATAAAAATGTTCATACTATTGAAAAATCCAAAAGCGCTCGTGAAAAATTTATGCGAATGTGTGAATCTCCCCCCATCGTAAAGATACATTTTAACCGTTCTGCAAACGCTTCTCAATAGTTTGTCTCGCGACAGTTCATTATCGAGTGCACTCTCACCGGTAACAGCTGCATGCAATCTTGAGATCTTCCTCATAACTATTGCGCTTGAACAGCGGTTGTGGCGCGTTATCGAAGAACTTGTGGAATGGAAACTCCTCATCAACTATGGAAGCCAAATCGGACTTTTCGCTCACGCTCTGCCGCTGCTTGATCCTGGCTTCGAAACGATCCCATCTCGTGGATATCTGATACATGAAGAAATATCCCGCCGTCTCACAAGTATACGCGACGTCGCCCTTCACGTTCAGCGATTCCTGTAAACGTGAACAAGTGGATAAAGCGCGTCAATGAACGATGAAACGCAATTATTAGAATGAGAGAATAATAATACGTTTGAGTCAAACGTGCGCGCCGAAATTTTTTCCGATCTTACAACACACGAAAGGGAACTCGCACCTGTAACCGCTGAACCTCCAGAAGCAGATCCAAACGCTTAGCAAGAACATAGTTGACTCTACCATAACGACTGAAATCCTTCTCGGTTTCCAAAGCTTCCTCTCCGTGACCGAGACGCAGAAGATGCCTTTCGTCGATGTCTAACGCCATGATCTTCTCGAATAGCTGATTGAGCGCTTGATTGGAGTGAGTGACGATTAGCGTTCGTTGATTCGGGAAATTATGATACAAATTCGAGATGATCTGTACGGCGACGTCTGTTTTGCCGGTACCGGGCGGACCGACCACCAACGTTAGGCCTGGTTGCATTCCAGCTCGAATAGCTTCAACTTGCGTCGGCGTGAAAGGGATTTGGTTTCTGCAATGTGATAACGTATAAGTTGAAAAAAGTATATTGATACACTTGTTATTAATTGTGTGACTCAATAAGGAAGCAAGTACTCACTTCTTTGGTTCATTCGCTCTGTACGGACCTCGGCTGGGTGGCACGTGCGGTTTGACCTTGATGATCTTTGCGGATTCATTGTTACGCTTCGCCAGGACATCCTCAAAAATCAATTTGAACGGTCGCACGAGATTCTTCTCATCCTCGGAATTTGTCTTGATATCGTATTGAGGAAAACTCGCTCGCAGATGGTCTATATCGAGGAACGTATCATTGAAATCCATCGTCGCGATCTCGTCCGGCATTCTGTCACGTGAAGACAAATTATTTTAAGTACAATATCTTCTCTTTTTATACTGTCATCCATTCTCGAATAAATCAATGAGTAAATTTAAATGAGCGTTTAAATGAACATTTAAATTAATCATAAGGACTAATCGATTCGCCAGTGGATCATCAACACATCGAATTATCGTCCGAATGTGTCGCACGAATAATGTGTCACACATCGAAAGCGCTGCGAAAGGAACATATAGTCGAACGCCGATTTAAATACCTCGAATAGCAGGCTGCACCGGGATCGCCGTATCCGAGAATGATATCGTGCAGCCAGTCCGGAACGACGCATTCGGTATTCATGAGCTCTCTAATCGTCTCTAACACCGCCTTGAAGTTATTCTCCTTGGGCTTACGTCTCATTATAATATTGAATCCCTCGTAGACATCGTCACCGCCATGACTGGCGTTGTCCATGTCTATTCGATATTGATTGCAGTCCAACCAGACTCTGTAGGTCCGAGAGTCGCCTGGTAAAATTGGCCTAGGTTCCGGGCCATCCTCTATCACTCTGCCATTCGAATCGAGCATGCCTTCAACCTCACAACCGCGCACCGTGGTTAGACCCACTTGGGGCACGAAGGGAAGCTTGTGGCTGTATTTGGTGCCTACAACAACATGATGATTGGTCGCGAATTCGTGTGTACTGATGTTGCGTATCATATTGTGAAACTTGTGTCTACATTTTATTATCTACAAATAATTAAATTGTTACTTACTAGTAATAATTTACATTTATTTTTACTTCATTTTATTTTATTTTAGTAATAATTAGTAATAATTACTAATAAGTATTTATTAATAATAATATAAATGTTCAAAATTTTTGTTACAAATAATTATCATTACACAGTTTATGTCTTATAAAATTAATTCAGAAGTCTTTTCACGGGCTATACATTCTATTTGTTGATATTTCTACTTTTTTTTATACCAAGACACTTGTTCAATTTTTGTGAGGAAAGACTTTTGAATTTACCTAATATTATTGTTACGGAGCTGTAATTATTATTATTATTACAGTCAAGTCACAGCATTTGTGCAAGAAACGGCTTGTGTCTTAATTACCGATAGGATTTGGAGGTTTGACCGTGATGAGGAAGCACACATCGTGCTTACGGAGATTCTCCCACTCGGTTTTGATCTCTTTGCGAACGCTGAGATTGATCGTGATGTCAGCCCGCACCCTAGACGGCTTGTTCTCGCCCACGTTGGGCTTGGCCACTTCGACCACCGCGAACTGTGTGATCGGTTGAGCCATCCTGGCCCATCCGCCGAAGTAAACGCCGCCGTCTTCGGCTCGCCTGAACGAGGAAAAAGAACTCTGATCGTTCTCGCACGCCGAGGAAGGACACAAAAAAGAAAGAACTGGCCAAATATGACGCGAATAACTCACCAAGGACTTAGTCTGCTGACGGCATCCTCGATATCTTGTCGTATCTCGTCTATAAAAGCAGTGACGATATGTACACATAACACATTTAAAGATCGACACACATTTTTAACCATCTTCTACTTACACGTAGACTCTAACCGGAACAAATTGAAGTTGCGCAGCAGGTAATCGTGCAACGTGAGGAACTGAAGGTTCAATTTCGGCAGAGCCAAACAGTCCTCGCCGGAAAAGTATTCGGTTGGGACGACGCTCTCGTTCCAGATGATGTCCTCGGTTGGATAAAGTGGCATCTCATTCAGCTCCTCGAGTTGCGACGGCCTACGCTCGTGTCGAGATATCTGAAAAAAGCGCACCTTAGAATTCAGCGCGACCGCGTGATTGTGCAAACTGATTGTGCTATCTCGCGCGGTACAGTGTTGGGCATTGATCGATTGAAACTTCCTTCTAGACTAGAATAACATAAAAATATCGTCACGTATAAAATTATAAATAATTTCGTCAATTGACGAAATTATTTGCGATTTTATACATGATGCACTTTTGCCTTATATGATGATTGATTAATCATTCAATGACTGATCATTGAATCGTCAATTGTTTTAGCTGGAGAAAATTTTAATTTTAATTTTAATTTTAAAATTTTACAGTGTTGGGCATTGATCGATTGAAACTTCCTTCGACTAGAATAACATAAAAATATCGTCACGTATAAAATTATAAATAATTTCGTCAATTGACGAAATTATTTGCGATTTTATACATGATGCACTTTTGCCTTATATGATGATTGATTAATCATTCAATGACTGATCATTGAATCGTCAATTGTTTTAGCTGGAGAAAATTTTAATTTTAATTTTAATTTTAAAATTTTACAGTGTTGGGCATTGATCGATTGAAACTTCCTTCGACTAGAATAACATAAAAATATCGTCACGTATAAAATTATAAATAATTTCGTCAATTGACGAAATTATTTGCGATTTTATACATGATGCACTTTTGCCTTATATGATGATTGATTAATCATTCAATGACTGATCATTGAATCGTCAATTGTTTTAGCTGGAGAAAATTTTAATTGATTGATCAATATCCAACAAACTGACGCGATAGCATCTCTCTTGTTCTTTTTCTTTTCTTTCTATTTACGTTTCTCTTTAGCTGACTCTTACCAAAAGTTCACGCAGGAAATCTATATCCAAGCGATACCAATTCTCATCCTTCTCGCGTTCCTCGGGCGGCACTAAATTTAAATAACTTGCGATGCCTCTCAGTTTCTCTTGGCTGAAAGAAAAAAAGGAAAAACAACGTTTTATCTGTTTTGACGTCAATGCCAGGCTGACGGACACATTAAGTCTCATGGTTTCAATATTATTTTTCTTTTTCTTCTTTTACCTTTTCTTCAAAGTGCATGACTCTAGTCACCGTGTTTCATCGAGAACAATTACTACAAAAGAAAGACTCACCTGAGTGAACCAAAGTGCTTGTAGAGAGCGTCTCTGACGTCGACGCTGGCTACGTTGGCCAACGCGAAGCTTCGTAGATCCGGGAATTTTGCGAAGACCGCATTCTAGACAGAATTTTAATGCCAACGGTCAGCTTAACGATTTCGAGAATACGTTAACGCGACTGAGAAACGCCGTGCGTAAATCGACATATCAACAACATGTGACTAAGCGAAAAGGCATTAATCACACATATCTTTTCTGTTGAAATTCATATTTCCGCATCGTGATATTATCTTCTTTTTGCTGTTAAGATTGTGCGGAAAGTTCGCGATGCAAATCCGTCGTGAAAAGTTCACGAATTATCGTTACGTTGTACTTAACAAGCTTGTGAGATCGAGCGCTAAATACGACACAAAGGTGGAGAAAAAATCATTCTCGATCCTCACTCCATCGACACGTGCGTAACTCATAATAATGATACTTATACTGAGAAAAAATGTTTGGTACTTGTAACTTCAATCACATAGAGAAATAATTATTACACTGTAAAAACTGATGTGTTAAATTTAACACATTTCACGTAGCCCAAATCATCCACTCTCATTTACGTATAAATTTAACACAAAACAAATGTGGTAAAAAGTAACACGCATAATATGGAAAAAATTAATACAAGAATTTAACACTTGAGTACCGTTAAGAATCGATTAGGCGACAGTTTCCCGAAAAGTGGAGGGGATAATGTTGGTACCAAGAGAAATCTCTACACGATATAATTTAAAGATCTGTTTTTTGTAACTGCACTGCTGAACTAATACAAAATGTTAGAGTGAGAAAACGTATATTTGCCTCATTTCAATTTATTGCATCAATTTAGCAGTGCAGTTACAAAGAACAGAATCTTTAAATCATATTGTGTACAGATTTTCCTTGGTACCAACATTATCCCCTCCACTTTTCGGGAAACTGTTGCCTAACCCGAACAGCGCGTATAACTTCCTTTCCACTTTTTTTCCATCTCCTTTCTTTTGTATTAAGTGATTCAGTACAAATATATTATCCATCGTTGAT
>NW_022639463.1:526252-526623 GCF_010583005.1 Odontomachus brunneus
AAGAATTGTAGGTTGTGTTAAATTGACATATTTAATATGTCAGACATAGATTATGTCAATTTAACATTTTCATTTCATCAAAACCGTAGATTAATACTTCTCTCAAATGTTATGTTTTATTTTAGTTAATTTAACATTATACATATGTCAATTTAACACAAACTGTGATTTCTGACGGTATTCAAATTCTTGTTAAATTCTTGTGTCAATTTTTTACATGCGTGTTACTTTTTACCACATTTGTCTTGTGTTAAATTTACATACGAGGGTGGTCTGAAAAGTTTCCGACCTCAACGTGAAGATAGCAGCACTTGTAAATAAAAGCTAGTGAATTTCGTTGTTCATCTGTTGACAGTTACTCACCGAAGTTT
>NW_022639463.1:526633-551031 GCF_010583005.1 Odontomachus brunneus
AGAGTGGATGATGTGGGACATAGGAAATTTTAAATTTAACACATCAGTTTTTACAGTGTATAAATCATGATCGAGAAAACCATTTTTTTTTTATAAAATACAATTTTGTTTTAAGTGACAATACATGCATGTCATTACTATTATTTCCGTGTTAGAATAATCAGAAAATAAAAATGGTTAGTACCAAAGGTAACTCTGCAATTTTAGTTGGATCAACTAATTTTTCTTTTCTCAGTGTAGAATCTCGGAAAAACGGGACGGGATTCTACGTACCTGAAGAGACGTAATTTTAGCGTAATGCAACTGTGTCATATCGTGATCCGTCAAAGGGTTACCGGTTTCCTCGCTGATCTCGAATCGGGCGTAGAACTTCAGCATCTCCAGAAGCTGCAATCAAACGTTTCGAGTGATTTCGACTGCGTGATTACGGATTACAGTTAAGAGCTAGACGCGACATTTGTCAATCTCCGACTTGGAAGCCGCATAATTCTTTTTGTTTTTATACAGAGGACCCGAGTCGGGCCACGGATATAACCAGAATCGACAGAATCGCTGCATTTATAATCAAGCCATCGACGTCATAGCCGGAGGACCGGCTGCTGCTGTATTAATCGTTTTTCTTGAAACGAGAGACTTATTCTTTTTTTCTTCCTTCTCTTTTAACTACCTTTTTTTTTCTACTGCTAACACACGAACTCAATCGTCGAATGGCGCCGAATATATATAAATTCGCATTCCTCGTGTCCTTTTAATTAACTCCGTTCTAATGAATTTACATTCGGTAATCGCATGAGTGCGATACGTAATCGACGATTTTTTGCACGCGTGTATGTGTGAGAATTTTAAACCAGGCATTTAATTTACCGATTCAAATATCTTTGACTCTTTTAGACAAGTCTAAAGAACTCGTTCCACTGCACTCAGGCGCGCTCATCTGCCAATTTTCAATAATATCTAAAAAATTCACGTGGTTGTTTACAAAATGGTACTTTCTCGTTCGGTTTGACAAATTCTATCCCGGAGAACATGCGAACGACGTCAGATAGCCTTGTACACAAATGAAAAGTCATTCTGTTTCGAGTAACTCGATAGTCACTTTGTTCAAAACAATGAATACAAAATGTTTGACATTACATAAAGCCTAATAACATATATAAACCTGAATTTCAATCTAAATCAATGTAAATCAATAAGATAATGATTAATTTTCACACTGAAATTCAGATTGACCGTAATATAATCTAGATTAAAACAAGTTTGATGGCGAAACAGTTCACGTGGAAAGTTGCTGAAAAGTTTACGTTTCCACATTTCGCCTAGTGTTACATAATCACGACTAGACAGAACAAATTATAAAAAAAATGTCTTAGAGACATTCAAAAGACGTTTTATTTCTTTTAGATATCTTTGGGTCTTTGGTTTTCAAGATATCTTTTAGTGTTTTGTACTGTCTGGCGAGTTCATATAAAACTTAGCACTTTTCACGAATTCACGCTTGAGAGAAAGATTCATGACTTCCTGTATCCAAAATATTAAACAGAGCGTTCTATTTTTCGGATGGAATTCCACTTGAAGAGAAGTTTAAAGAGCAAAGTACCTTCTACCACGTCGTATTCCTCGAACTTTCGACACTGACATCTTAATCAATGCGCTAATAGCGTACTAATGAGCGTACATGATCTTTACTCCTTGAATTTTACACATCGAACTGCTGATCAAATGCGACTAGCCGACTGCGTTTGAAGGCATATCGTGTGTATCGCAATAGTTAGCGGAACTTCCAATCATTACTGCGCTTGACCTTCGTTCATATGCCGCGGATATTAAGGAAACTTTGCAGCCATGCTCGTACATCTTGCACATTGCACCTATGTAAAGTCAACATTTCATTTTCTACACAAAAAGAAGAATGCGAGAAACGTGTGACGATAAGTCTCGCCCAACTCATTGGTCGCGTTTTCATTCACGCGGTGTAACGACTTAAAACTCCATATCAGACCGAATAATCAAGACTGAGGATTAAGGTAAAAGTATCAATTCCTTTATACGTACCTGATCCTAGATGTTTTTATTGTTTTAGTCTTTAAATGATCATATTTAAACTTCCAACATACAATATACGTATATATTTAATACATGTATGTATATTTTTTCATGTTGAAAGTTTAAATGTTCGTATTTAAAGTTCGTATTGAAACAATAAGAATGTCTTAAAAAATTAGGGATTAGGTACATTGAGAAAAACATCTGAAATTTTTTTTGTATGATGTATGATGTAAAAAAATTATAAAAAACAAAGGTTCTCTACTGATATAAAAAATCAATAACACAAGTGATCATTAATAAAATATTGGTCCTATCACATTTGTGTTATTGATTTCGTATAAAGTTTATTCATCGAAATAAACTTTACTTCACAAATATCAACAAATAACACACAAATAAATTTTCAAATATTTGTTTCTCACGGGTATTGGTACTTCTACCTTACGGATCGGACATCAAGATTCAGCAAGTGCTAGTTTTCGATGCACAATTCTCAACCTCCAAAGTCAATTCTGACGCAAGCTTGAGCACGGAGGGCCAAAATTCAATGGCATCGGGGGGAAGTTTAATTTTAACAAATAAAGCAACGCGTTTTGACTGAAGGACGTAGAATTTCCGGTTCTGCTGACCCAAATCTGGCCTCAAGAACTCGAAATCTCGTGTCCCTCGACCAAAACGCGTTTGGTTCATCCATTACGATCCAACCTCTTGCTCCGTGAGAGAAGAGATGACAGAAATCGTCATTGCTAATTATCCCGACGACTTTGTCGACTTTTCTATATTCTGTCCGGGCACCTATTGGCGAATTGCCAAGACGACCCGGCGCGGTCGTCGCGAAATTTCGTCTCGGACCAGTCTTCCTCTGCTTATTTTGTTCCTCGCGCGTGAATCGTGACGTCGCGGGTGTATAGCGCGGCGAGAAAGATACGAAGAGACTAGGAATACATGGCTGAATCTCGTACACGTACACTCGCGTAAACACGCAAACAAGACGAGCCCGCCAAAAAAAAGAGAGGGGGAGGAGAGATCGCGCTATCTCCCCCGACCGCCGAGCGCGGACATCAGCGAGAGAGAGAGAGAGAGAACTCCAGAGATCCGTTCAGCGCTTCAGTTTCGTTCACGGCGAGCAACGTGCGACGTGCCACACTCCCTCCGGCCGGTTTATCATCGGTACAGTCTCGATTGTATTATCGCCAATAGTAACACCTGATTCGGTCATTGCAGCTCGCGGGGCAATCACGCGTTGACACGCGACTTTTCTCGCGATTTCGATAACGCGCTCTGAACAGTCACGATTTTTGTATCGGTCGCTCTATCTTGTATCGGTTTTCGGAATTTTCGAGTGAAGGTCTCACGCACACACGTACACGGTAAGTCGATCGATACATCGATCGAGTCATCTCTGACAAAGTTCTGGCGCGTATCTCGCGAACAGTCGTTTGTGCGCGCAACGGCTTCAAGCATTGTCGTGCTCGGTTGTCCTCGTCGTCGAGGGAGAGAGGGGAAACGCGCGGCAGAAAAAAAGGCGACGAAGGAAACCGTGATAAAGAGAGAAAGAGGTAGAGATCGCGACGGAGATCAGAGGCAGTCGTCGCGCGTCACACGGAGCGTATCCCGAAGAAAACCCTCGGCTACTCGACGGCAAAACGCCAAGGAGGATCCGTCGTCGGCAGTTTGTTGACCCCGATCGAGCGCTCTTCAAGACGGTGATCGCGATTCCTTCCTCGAGGGCGTTTTCAATCAAGATTTTGCGTCCTGGTGTTCCGACGGAGCCGCTCATCGCACGCGTCATTGTTCCATCAGGCGTGGTTTTCCTCTCAGTGACTGGGAACGAAGAGATGCGGTAGACGAGAGCGAATGACAATGTTGTTGAACGCGAGTTACAGCAGGCAGTCGAGCGCGTCGTCGACCAGAGGTAAAGCTGAGCTCGCTCACACTCGCTCGAATTACTCCTCCGTCCAACCTGATATTAATACGTTGTCACCTGAAGTTCGTTTCCTATGGGACACTCAGATTTCTTATTCAGACTTGTGCTGCGATTCTAAGCAGAATCGTAAGTCTCGTAGGTTGTTCTCGTAAAATTCGTCAAAATTTATGAGTAGATTTACAAGTCTATATATCATGTGTCGTAACAATCACTTGTAAATATTGTAAATTACATGAAATCATAGATATTTACGAGTAATCGTACGACATGTGATATTGCATAAACTCGTAAATTTACTCATAAGTTCTGAACTTTACGAGAACAAGCTACGAGACTTACGATTCTGCTTAGAATTGCGGCATTAAGTCCGTATCAATGGACGTTACTTGAAACTTACCTCAGTTGAGGCACTCACATTTGAAGTTAAAGTTAGAATGTGAATTTTTCAGCTGAATCTTGATTACAAATATATAACGTCGCATATACTTTGTGTGATTCCAGCAAAAAACTTTAGCTTTATATCTGAATATCTCACGTGGAACAAAGTTCAAGCAATGACTATTGATACGGGTTTTAGGTCGATTGGTTGTCACCTGAAACTTGTCTCATGTAAGATGCTCAGATTTTCATTGAGAGTCAGATGGAAGTCTTCCAATTGAATTGTAACATATATGTGACATTAAATCGTGATTTACGACTGAAAATCCGTCAATTTTTGAAGAGAAAACTTTAGAGAATATCACAGCAACGTCTGCTTTGTTATTTGCTATCGTCCTTTTCTTCATACTATCTGACTAGACATCTTAAGAGCTCTAATATCTCTTATTTATTATGGTCTTGTTATCTCACTTAATCGAGCGGATGTTTCACAATCGATCAGAGTAAATTTCTTTCTGTCACACATCACACAGATTTATTCTTGAATTTCGATCGGAAATATTCACACGGCGAGTCAGAGCGGGGGATTCGTTCTGCACGTTTGAAAAGTCACTCGATTTCGAGCTAGTCGCTCTACGAGTGAAATTTCACTCGAAGAAATTTAGAGATGCACTTCGTGCATTGTTTTTTCGCAAGAAACCTCCTTCTCTGTGTGCCGATCCTATCGATCACTTCTGAAGAATCATGACTTCGTCGCACAGAGAATATCGCGTGAACGTCTCGACGAGCGACTACTCAAGTGATAGCTTCGCTTGCTCATCTGCCCGGATGATATTTTTTCTTCCGTTATTTGCAGCATATAAATTGAATTTACTTCGCTTATATAAGGTACAGCTGCCGGACGCTTGCAAATTTGTAATCAATAATTATATCGGTAATGAAATAACCGCATCTAACGCTGATGTTATTAATAGAAAAAATGAGCAGGACAAACCGGTTGAAGTGGAACTTAAAAAGAGAGGAAAGAATAAAATTACAGTTTTCCTTTTTTCATGCTAACTTTTTTTCAATTTTACGACAGTTTTCGGTGCGCTGCAGAAGTAGACTGTCGGTGAGGTACAACTCATCGAGAAAAATAGCAAATTTTTTTAGTAGAGCCGAAATGTTGCAAATATATCATTGGGATATCCTAAAGATATCACACAACATCTCTAAGATATCCTCATGATGTATTTTGAACATTTCTGCTGTGTAGGACATTGCATTTATTGAAATATCACGCGTGAAAGACGAAATTCAACAAATTTTTGGGAATAAGAGCCTTTAGAATCACAAACACAGATGACGTAGTGTTATGATACAACTAGCTGTCGGACAACCAGTATTAATCATCATTTGAGTAGAGGTAAAAAAAACATTTATTCAAATAACCAAACGCATTTCGGTTCCTCATTCCCAAAAATTTGTTGATTCATCAAGAAGAACCATATAATCCTTTTCTTGTTACGAAAGGATAATAGTTGAACCGATAGAATGGCAATCTGCCCCTCGATTGCAAAACTGCCCAGCGAGTTTCATTGCAAAGTTCTCCACCTGCATTGTTGTCCACGACTCAGAGTGGCGACTCTGACTGGAGGAGATCATCTATGATCGTCATCAGAGGCGTAATCGTCCGTAACGCTTATTGACATCGCTATTTCCTCGACAAAGAAGGCGCTGTGTTTGAGAAAATTATTAACAGATAATTACTCGCGGTAAATATTGATGCGCACACGCGCACAACGCTGCGATTACGTCGCGCGGCACGTGTGCCGAGCAACAAACAAGCGTTGGTTGTTCACTCGGGAAACGCGAATGCGAGGAACTTTGCCGGAAGATATTTTTTCGAAATGACACCGCCCGCTAAATCTCTGCCTGCGAGGCGAGGGGAAGAAAGGAGGAAGGCGAGGACCAATACTACAAACAAGTCGGACAGAACTTATCTTCTTATCTTAACGTCTTACAATTCCCACAGAGCTCTCATCTGTCGACGGGAGCACGAAGTGCATTAGGCAAATTCCCTCTCACGATTATTAATAACGTTCTCTCCTGCCGTCCGCTCGTTTCCTCTCAAACGAAACATTCTGCTCGAGCTCGACTAGTCGAGCCGCATATCTCTAATTTGCGTCGCTTTATCTTTTATCGGTGCGTAGACGCGCGTGTTACTTGCGACACCAACATCCAACTCGCTCGCGCTCCTGTTTCTCTCTCGCATGCGTATTACGTCTTGCTTCTCTCTTTTTTTTTTTTCTCACGTGAGACGCAAGAGCGCTTTATCACAGGCTGGATTCCCACGACCGCCGAAACTGAATGAACCCCGCGCGGCGCCGAGGGCAATTTATTGTTTGTTTCTTCCTTTTTTCCCCGAGATTGCCCGCAACGACGTCAGCAACACTACGACGCGAGAGCAACGACGCGTTTCGCTCGCTAATTATGCGTATGCTGAACTAATTGAGAGACCGGCTGACGTCCGTACGTCGCCACTGCTGTTCGCCGCGAGGCAAATATTCACAGACTATGACCGAACGAATTATCGCGATTAACCGTGCAATTAACCGCGCGGCTCATTATGAGAAAACAATCAATTTTTACGCGGATATCAGGAGTTCCCAGAAATTATGCGGCTATGACGCCAGTGGACGACGCCGAGTTCGAAACATCGGAAGTGTAAAACCCCATTTCGACGTTTCCATGCGATACGACTCACGCGGGCTTGGAGTTTGTAATCTCGGTATTTTCCGCTTGTAAGAGGAGATAACGATGGAGATCGCGGCTCAGTAAATCAGGATAGAATCTCGCGCGTATTTAATGTACGGCGGCGCTGGCTTGAATATCATAACTTGCAAAAAATAACATTATCCGACGAGATTACAAGGCCAATATGTGCGCGCCATAAATGAAAGACGCAAAAATAAACGAGACGTCCAGTTAACTGATAATGATATTGCCGATAAATCAATCTAGTGATGCAAAACTTAAGCAGAAAGGACTAGGAAGAGCAGCGAATGTGTCGTACACCGAAGCTCGTCGAAAAATTACGTTATACGAATTGTAATGCAAAATTGATACAAGTTGCAGCTTACTTGGCACGTCACTCGTATGCGATTCCGCCTTCACGCTTTAACGCGGCATTATCTCGTTGTGAAACTAACAGAACGCGTGAAATAAAAATTGAATTAAATGCAAATCAAATTAAATGGACGTTAAATAAAGAGTAAATAAGAATTCGATGAGATCGAAGTAAAACGCGCGTCAGCAAGACAGACCTTACCGACAATCTATTCTCGGACTACTGAAAACCTAGTAAAATTGTAAAGAACACGTTCGTGCGATTCTTAAATGTTATTTGCCTAAGTAATTTGCCATAACAAAATATTAACCCTTACAATACAATGTGAAAAAAGGCATCACCTTGATACAATCGTGGGTTTTTGAAATCCGACGATTACTTCAACTATTTACAATGATTTCAAAAATCTGCAAAAATTCATGAATATTCTTTCAAGTTTATAGAACAAACATATGTAATTAAAATTGGACAATAATAATATATAATTTATTTGTAAAAAAGGAAATATAGATCGAGGAAATGAGATTTAGTTTAGAAAATTGTAACTTTGCACAATGTATTTTGCACTTTGCTCTTCGACACTTCGAGAAACTTCCAAGAAAAGAATCCGTTGGACCTGAAAGATCCATGATTGTATTCTACTGATTAATATTAGTTTTCGCATGTACATACGATGGTTGTATCAACCACAGTACTACTGAAAGTGGTACCTCAACCTTTTCTACTGCCTACACTGAGAGAAAAGTTATATTAAAATTAACAAATATTTCTTTGATGGATGCCATTAACATATTTACTTAAATCTACATTCCCTTTATTTAAATCAAATATTGTTTACCTGATTTAAATAAACAATATTTGACTTAAATAAAGAGAATGTAGATTTAAGTAAATATGTTAATGGCACCCATCAAGGCAATATTTGTTGATTTTAATCTAATTTTTCTCTCAGTGTATTCATATGTGTTTGTTTGAGCAGTATTGTATGGTGCAATCAAACTCTACGGATCTCTCAGTCATAATATTTGTTCTGCAGATCACAACAGAGAGACAGCAATATTCCTTTAGTTGAGGCAACTATGTATATACAATGATGTGCTAATTGAACATTATACAGGGTGTCTCACACTCTCCTCCGGGCATTTTGTGGAGACGTAGAACAGGTTGAGGTGAACATAAAAGTCCTATACCGTTTTGCGGTATTCGCAATAATTATCCAGATATTAATTGTAGAAAATTTGTGAATGATCATGCAGGTAAATGGTAAATGAGTTGTAATAGCGACGACTGCCGTCATGTACTTATACTTTAGGTCAAATTGAATAAAAAACTCCTCTACCATTTTCCAAATAATTGCATAGATTTTTAATTATTAATTAAAAAAGATGAGTGCATTATCACGCAAAATCGTGCAATAATCTTCTTTAATTAATAATTAAAAATCTATGTGATTATTTGGAAAATGGTAGAGGACTTTTTTGTTCAATTTGACCTAAAGTATAAGTACACGACGGCAGTCGTCGCTACTATAACTCATTTACCATATTCTTCATGATCATTTACAAGTTTTCTATAATTAATATCTCGATAATTATTGCGAATGTCGCAAAACGGTACAGGACTTTTATGTTCACCTCAACCTATTCTACGTCCCCACAAAATGCACGGAGGAGAGTGTGAGACACCCTGTATATCATAAGAACAATGGCTGTGTGAGAATTGTGTAGATGAGCGTGTAATAACAGCAACTTCTAATGCCATATCTATTTGAAATCACGTAAATTTTCTCTCTAACAGAATATGTGAATACAACAACCATAGTAGTTTTCTCCGTGAACTTGAAAGAAAAAAACTATGATATTCTCTGTGTATACACTCGTGAACAGAAGGGTTCGTCATGTTTTGGGTGAGCTTGCGAACTGTCCGTTTTGTCCGCGACAGGAGAATTCATTTTCTCATATCAAACACCACAGACATCTCTTCTGTCCATGATTGTCGGCTGCGAATCGGTCTGAAATTTTGTTGAAACTTGAAGAGAATTCCGATAACTTCAACCGGAATTTCCGGTGCGTTCGTATTTGACCAGAAATTCGCTCGATCCGATTAAACCTTTCTTCCGTGCGCGATGAAAGCTCAAAATCGGAAGAACGGTCTCGGGAGAGAGACGATGAACGACCGAGTATGCATTGCACATGCACGACGCGGTCCAATGGCCGTAATAAAGAGCCTCGTTAACGGAGTCATCCCTTCTTCTGTCATCGCGATCGTTTCGCATCGCGCACCCGCCATTAGCACTAAACTGGGTTACGGATGGCACTCGGCCATTTCGCAATCGCGACTGATCGCTAATTGAGAAACCGAGCGCGATGCACTCATTTCTTCGTTTCTCTTTCTTCTGCTTTTTCCTCGCGGTCTCTCGCGTTTATACCTACGAACGCCGCGATTTGTGTGAGATGACGAGCGCGCCGGCAGTTGCAGTTCGCGAAGAAGCTCTCTCTGGAGCGCGCGATGCATCGCGACCTTGCGTGTATCATATTTTCTACTGAAAATCACGCACCCACAGCGAACTGATAATAATCCATCGACGCGATAACGCGTATCATTGAGGAGAAAAAAGTTTCAGTATCAGATCAACCAGCCGTGTGACGTACGCGGAACTCCGCGCGTTGCGTTTCGCTAGAAATAATAACGGTGGCGTGTGCTCGTTAAACATACCGAGAGAAAAAAAAGATTCAGTCGAAAACCAACTGAAACTTTAGTTATTTCTTGCATCAGATATACCGTTTGGTGTGCTAAGAAAATGATAGTAGTAACATAAGATTGTTATCGCTGACATTACGAAAGAATTGAGAAAAACTTGATGTTCTAGATCATAATCTGAAGTAATTATTTCTCTACGAGATTATAGTTATAAATAGGTTTGTTCGAGTTGCTTGTACTTTTCACACTTTTACACCTAATGCCCGTTGCACACTAGTGTACTCCAAACAACACAAATTTTCCAAAATACATTCTGAAGACGTTTTCAGGACGGAGTGATGTCATCAGAATATTCTTAGGACGTCCTTGGGAGGTGTGAATTGTCTGAAAATAGCTAATATCCAATAAGTTTATTCACATTAATTGAACTTTTTACACTTTCACACTCAGTGCACATTAATTCTTTAGAGATTCTAAAAATGGCGTCATGTTTTCCGTTCGTGTTACGAGTGTAAATGCAATTTTGATACATTTTTCACTCTTGCTTGGGATCAAGTGTAAAAATTGCACTTACACTCGTAACACGAACGGAAATCATGACGTCATTTTTAGAACCTCTAAAGAATTAATGTGCACTAAGTGTGAAAGTGTAAAAAGTTTAATTAATGTGAATAAACCTATTGGATATTAGTTATTTTCAGACAGCTCACATCTTCAAAGGACGTCTTAAAAATATTCTGATGATATCCCTCCGTTCTAAAAGCGTCTTCAGAACGTATTTTGGAAAATTTGTATTGTATGAGGTGCACTAGTGTGCAACGGGCATTAGGTGTAAAAGTGTGAATAGTACAAGCAACTCGAACAAACATAATACCAAACATTTTTCTCTCAGTGCACTCGATTCTTTGGTTGTTTCGTAGCGCTCTTTTTTTTAATCGGTGTAAAAACAGGGGATATGAATCTATTAATGTTTTTACGTTTCAATGAAATTGAAAAGTGTTATAACGAAGAAATAAAACACAGTTTTGAGAACGGTACACGGAAAAAAGGTTTGGTTGAATTAACCAAATATCTGGTCGAATATGAACGATCCAGAAATTCCGATTGAAGTAAGCCCGAATTCTGTTTAAGTTAACAAGATTTTTGGTTCACTTAAACAAAATTCGTGTTACTTCAATCGGAATTTCTGGATAGTTCATATTCGACCAGATATTTGGTTAATTCAATCAAACCTTTTTTCCGTGTAACATTTGAAAAGTTGGCTTGAGTAAATTTTATCCATATTTAGGCTTCCAGAATTAAATTTATGCACGTGGCGTATCTTATACAAAGAGGAGTGATACGTTAGTGCGAATCGCGTGCAAATGTACCTGCACATATATATATTTAAATATATGCGCGTGGAATATCTTGTACAAGATAGATACGCCAGTGCAAATCGCGTTTGTTTTCGTAAACACGATTCTTGCGACAAGATTATCGCAATCTTTTTACGAGAAATTATTCTTTGCACTCGCACGATTGACACAGAATTCGATTAACGCGACAAAATAATCCTCTTTATCTTTGTAAACTCGTGCTTATTTAGTTGTGATGCAATTTTTGCGGGATAACACGTATTATTATTTCTTCACGATTTCCCACTCAGACACGTTTGAGCACCGTACGGTTGTTAATGAAATCACGTGTGTGCATAGCGTTAGCTTTCCGCTGAAAATATATTGTCTCTAATTTGATGATACAAGCGAGAAGCCAATTACTCGATTTTCAGTCGCTTACTTGGCCAGTAAATCATTTCCTGGATAATTTATCGATTCTTTGATCTCTGTGACCTTTACAGGATTGGAAAACAATACGTCGCTTGTCATGCCATTAACCATTGCAAGTTATTAAAAATTACTTCATCAAACATTGAAAAACAAGCATGTTGCTCTTCTAAAACAAGCTAACTTTCTTTTTTCAAGCGAACGGCTTGATAACGACTTTATTTCTCGCCATTATTGACGATAACTGTGACAAATGACTTTACGAAGTAAAGTCTCTTAGTTTGCTTGTTAGCTCTCACAAAATTTCCCAATCCTCGTGTTTCCCTATCAAGTCCCAGTCCGAGCTGAAGCTCGGGCCGCATCACTCCTCGTATTCACACGCGATCGGGATCGCGATGTTTCGCAGGTTTCCTCTGGCTACTGTGGCTCGGACTGTTCGCGAGCTTGGTCTCGCCGAGTCTCTCATTAGAAGACATCGCCTGTTGCGCCGAGGGAACGACATGGGAGCGTTCGTTCAACTGCACGAACGACACAAGGATCCGGCTGAACTGCCCGTACGGCATTTTCATGGTTGATCCTGAAGCGAATGAGCACGACAACTTCACCATCATCTACGAGAATGATACCGCGTGGTTGTACATGTATTCTGAGAACCTCAAAGTCGCATCGAGCAGGTAACGTTTCCCGCAAATAATTACGAACAGCTGGCGAATCGTCGGTTTATCGTGGCGATTCGCGGAAAATATCGAGGATCAATGCTCGGAATACCGGGAAAACGCGAGGAAACTCTTGCCGACTGGGATATTCCCACGCCTCGCGATGGTGCCCGTGTTATGTCGATTGCTCGCGAATTCTCTATCGCCGCGATGACGCCCTTTTCAACAGACAATTGGCCGGCGATGCAGACTGTCGCATAGATTTCAGTTCTTATTTATCGTGACGTGTATTCCATCAGATTCTGTACCCTCACGTTGGAACGGAACAACAGGAACAGCAACGTCGCCCTGGCATGCTTCGAGAACGAACTAATCGAGGACTTCTCGTGGAAGAGCCTGTTGATTTGCATCGTCAGCATCATCTCGGCCGTCTTCCTGATCGCCACTTTAGCGGTCTACGTGATACTGCCGGAGCTGAGGGAGCTTCAAGACAAGGCGATGATGGCCGCGGTCACCACCCTGGCGGTCAGCTACATCATCCTCTCAGTTCAGCACTTGCGGCTGAACGTCGACGGCGATTACAACATATGCGCTTCTCTCGGTAAGTAATTATACGATGTTGGTTTAACGACACGCGGGACCCGATCGGGACTTATCCCTGCGACTTTGTCCGACGGTTTTCCAGGATTCATCCTATACTTCGCCTTCATGTCCGCATTCTTCTGGCTGAACATCGTGGCCTTCAACATTTGGCGCGCCGTGTGGTAAGTTGTCGATCGAGCTCCAGCTGTGAGCATCGCTCAGATCTGACCCCGTTGTCTCACCCTGATTGTGCAGGTTCAAGAACTTCAGGGTGAAGGAGCAGTCGCTCTTCTATGCTTACTGCATCTGGGGATGGGGTGGCCCGACGTGTTGTTTGCTCACTGCGTTGACGCTGCATCTTATAGAAGGTCCACATCTGAAACCTGGTTTCGGCGAGTTCAGTTGCTGGTTCGGCGGTGAGTCCACGAGTGATAAGTGATCCTTCTCTTATATCGCCTAAAAATTTAAGCTTCGGTCGTTATACGTTGGCTGGTTAAAGGAAGACTAAAAAAAGAGTCTTCATCGGTCTTTCGCGACAAGCGATGTAAAACGCGACAATTGTATTTCCTGCAGGCAACATTCAGACGTGGGCGTACTTTTACGGGCCGATAGCTACCTTGCTAACGTTGAACATTATCTATCTCGGGCTGACCAGTTGGCGTTTATGGCATCAGTATCGCGATTACACGGGCAGCAAGCTGCGAGTTTTACGATTCAAATGTTTGCTGTACATCAAGCTGGTGCTCATCATGGGCATCACCTGGATCTTCGAGGTGATATCATTCGCCGTCGACACGAAAATAGAGGAGTTCTGGTGAGTGAATCTTCAATTGTTACGCGCCTTGTTCAGCGTGCACTATCCGGCAAAACAGCCTCAATGCAATTATAATTATTCAAATGTTCTCACTGCATACGCACGTTTATTCGATTCATCGTTTGTTCATTATTCCAAGAAGTAGGAATGAAGTGTTAGTAATTTGTCGCTGTCATAACTTCAACGTACGTCAATGTAGATGCATAATAGAAATACTGAAATAGAATACTACGCGGAAGAGAATTCTGTTCTATCAACAGCTACTGATTAACAGCGCCACGATTGTAATAGATCTTAATTGAATAGCAATATTATTGAAACTAATCGAGCTGTTAAAATAATGTATGATGTATTAGTTTCAATAATGTTACTCTCGAAGCGACAGGATTTGCGCCAATTACGGCGTTGTTGGCCAATTTTGCACAGAGAGAATATTATATAACGATTATATACAGAGTGATTGACAATTAAGAATACACCCGTTGTGTGCAGGTAGAACTCACATTATTCACTCATTATTCATAACAAATTAAACACAAAAAAATATATATTTCTTTTTTATATTTAATATATATATATATATATATTTTTTTTTTTCTATATATGTATGGAAAAAATATATTTTCTTTTTATATGTAAATTTTTTTAAATTTTACTATATTTCTAAAAGTGCAGGATAAAATTGACTGTCAGTAGGATCTATCTTACAAAGAAACATCGTAAATCTCGTTAGAAACACAGCATATATAACATGAAAGAACAGACAATTATTGCAAAATATCGATCTGTTCTTGGGCTACAGAATTCTGTAGAAAGTTTCCTTTAAAGTTCTCTCTCCGCGTGTTGATACAACAGCATTTTTGTCGTGTGGTGGCCCAATTACGTGCCAAGGCTGTTCTGCCAATTGGTGTACTCCGCGGACTAACATAATCGAACGAATTCTACTCTCTCGCCAGGATACCGACGGACCTATTGAACGGTCTTCAAGGAGTCTTAATATTCCTGCTGTTGGTCGCGACGCGGAAAAGAGTGAGGAAGCTGTTGGCGAAGAAGCGGCCTTGCGGCATCGGCTTTCCGAAATCCTGGGCGGCTTATGAGGACGAGGAATGCGAGGCTGTGCTACCCGAGGAGCTCGAGCTGTCCCAGCAAGGATAACGCGGGCGCTTTTGCGCAGTTCCTTCCCCCGTCAGCTATCCTGGACTGCGAGCTTATGCGTCACGTATGCGTCAGGCATAAGAGATATCGTACCTGTGCATTTAATATGAGAAATGTCGCCGTCGGCAGAGACGACCTCCCGGAAAAACGTCCGCATTATTACGTATAGACGCGATCGATGCACAGATAGTAATAATAACGTGACTATTGTCTCGCGCCCGTCGTTAAAATAATCTTGCGTATGTACGCTCATGATTATTTGCGTTATTCCACGCGGAATGCGCCTCGTGGTTTCGACGATTAGCATAGAGAAACCGGCGAGAAGGCGCACACGCGCGATAATGTTATCCAAGAATCTCCGTAAGTTACGTAACGAGCCGGAAAGAATGACTTATTTGCGTGTGGAAGTGTTAGAAATACAAAAAGTACATTACACGATTACTCATGAACTATATGCGTAATATCACCTCGCCCGTGATCGAGTCAGATTCGTCGAGGATGTGATTCAATTACGGTATCACTCACTCGCGGAAACGTAACGACGTCACGACTGAGTCGACGAGACGTCTTTACGATTTCCCGCGAAAACGTGTGAATTCCTCGCTCTCTCATTCATACATCCCCATCGGCGTTTCGAACGAGATTATATCATCATAATAATTTATCTTTGCGTCAATGTTGGGCGCTAATTGATCGAAATTTCCGTCGACTAAAATAATCGACAATCAAAATTCATTAATCATCTCGTATATAATCACAAATGATTCAATCGATCGATGAAATTAATTTATTAATCAAGGTATAATCAGTGACATCAGAGTTTAATTAATATCTAATTTCACCAATCGAGGATATTATTTTTGTGATTTTATATATGACGATTTTATTTTAATTTCTTTTTGTGATTTACTTGTTTTTTGACTATTGATTCGCCGCTTATTTTAGTCGAGAGAAATTTCAATCAACTAATTCCCGACGCTGCTTTGCGTATGTGAGTTATTTATCGTGTGTCTCAAGCGCGCCTAGATTTTCGTGAACATTACGCAAGCAGAAATTCGCCGAAATTCGCCAGGCATTAACCTTCGACATTAATCCCCGACTCGCGAGTAATCTTGTTTATTTCTTGAATATAAATCTACTGAAAAGGGGAGGCCCGATAGATACACGCGTATCCAACTTGGAAACGCGCAAAACACACGCAGGACGTTTAGGTGTGGAATTTTTTTTTCTTTTTTGAAAAGAAGGCGAGAGAAATCATTGACGCGCTTTTCTGAATTCGGGACATCGGGACGAAACGACATCGTACGTATACACACACAGAGAGAAGTTTATAGTAAAGATTGCTACGCACGGAGAAAACTGTTGTGGTTTGTTTACGTCATATAATGCTGAGAATACTGTTCAAACACGTACGGACAGCAAAGAAGACCAGTATACCAGAGTACTGTGGTTACTATAACCATTTCGTACGCATAGACAAAAAATAACATTAATATTTCGTTACGGTAAGTTTAGACATATTTGTTGTGGCATATCCGCTGTTGTGACAATTAATATCCTTATTGTTTCTTCCATAGTAGGATTTTGTAAGAAGAAAAAATCGACATTCTGCAGTAATTCACTTCCATTTCACGTGTGCTACTTATATTTTGGAAACTAGAATGTGTTATTAAGACACTTATTGTACTTCTAACGAAATTAGCTACGTCTTTCAGCAGAACAGACCTTACTGACCAGGTCTGCTTCTATACCAGAGACACATAGCAAAATTGAAAAGATTTTATATGAAAAAAGAAAAGAACTATAATATTCTCTCCGTGCAGAACAAGCTATCGAAAGGTAAACAGGGTTAAGGCCGTTTGTGGTACGATTACGTGATTCGAAGGTTACCGCACACGCTCACCGCCCGCGAAATATCACTCGCGATATATCGCGGCGGTGGCACCAATTTTGAGATAATTAATCTTCCACTGCCGCGGCCTCTCCACGCCCGCGGCCATGAGTAAAATTTCTAGAATAGCTTTGCCAAAAAAAAAAAAAAAAAAAAAAAAGAAGATCATTCTCCGCGGGCGTTGAACAACGTCGACCGCATCGCGCCGATACGCACTACTTCCGCTAATTTCGCGCATCACTCACTTACCCAAGTAGAACAACGTTATCTTAAAGTATTCCATTTTACTACATAAAATTAAGTCAGGATAACTTTATTTTCGGTACAAAAGTTAAGTTTCTGTTTGCTGAAAAGATTATCTAATGTCCGCCCGAAAGATAACTTTTAATATCCAAAAAGATATCATTTAGATATAAAAGTATCAAGTTGGTACATGGATATAAATTAAATATATGTCAAATGATAACTATAAGATACATAAATAAACTAGCTATTAAGCAACTGTAAATTGTTATTTAATTGATGTCACATTAAAGGAGACGAATTATTGACATTGACTTGTTATCTTATAGATACGCTCCAAAAGTTAACTTCAAAAACGTTGCCAATAGGCAACCTGTTCTACTTGGGTAGATCGTTGATACAAATTGTACAAGGTGTCCTGAGCCGTAACCTTGTTATACACGGTGATGGGTCTCTCGATTTCAATTTCGGATCCCAGCGATCAAATAGTCGGGATGATTCCGAGAACACAATCGCGAGATGTTTGAGTGAGGCGCGCAGTTACGTATCGATACGCAAAAGACCGGCATCTCGATCGCAATTAATTCTCGTGATTCTTCTTCAAGTATCAAGAAGCTTCTTGACAATGACCCACGAACGGATCTCGCTCTGCGCTCTTTTTATCCGCTTCTATACGAGGAAAATATTGTAGTAAAAATAACAACAGAATTTTTGTAATCTCTCTCTCTCTTTTTCTCTCTCTTGAACCGTGCAGAAATTATGCTCGAAGTTATGTATGTTTGAAAATGTTATGCACATTTGACTTTTTACTACAAAATTACTGTAACTATTTGTATGTTTTTTACATCGTATATTCGGTAGATCAATTTTGATGTTTCTATAGTAATTTATGTTACGTATAGTTTATACTATAGTTTCTATTCTTTCTTTTTATTCTTTCTTTAGTTTCTTTTTATTTTCTAGTATAGTAATTTACTATAATATAGTATAGTAATATACTATAATGTATTTAATTTACTATAATGTATGTAATTTACTATAATATAGTACAGTAATATACTATAATATATATTACGTTTTTATAGTTATATACAATTCATATATAATAGTTTACAATACAGTATAAACTATTTATACTACAGTACTGAGCTACTACTACAATTATTTATACTATATATATATATATATATATATATATATATATATACACATATATACACACACAATATATATTTTGCAATAGTATAATCGTTTGTACTACAGTTGTATGATAATTTATACTATAATTACAGTATAGAAACTCTACTATATAGTTCAATATAGAAACATTGTAAAAGAGGAATACATTTTTAACGTAATTTTTACTACAATATTATCTCCGCGCACACATGGCGAGACTGTCATATACTCGGCCGTGATTTAATGTTTTCTCGGAGAGCACGTGACGAAATGAACGTGTACGTGCGTTGTTGATATGCGTCGTTAGCGTTAAGGAAGCTAACAGACGCGTCCAATGTGAAGAAGTAACGCGCGAGTACAAAAAGAGGGAGGAGAAAAATCGTGAGAGGAATGAAGCGGTTCCGACGAGAGGATCGGCGCGTCTGCCGATACACGCCTTATATATTAACATTGCCATTCGAAAAAGTATTGTCTCCCTCTATTTCGTAATCCGCCGAGCTTGATCGTTCCATATAGAATGACACTTTCGGCGCGGATAAGATTGCTAGAGCGCGCGTCACATACGAGGGATCGCGTTCCTGCGATTGCACACGTTTTAAGTGTTATAGAGGTCAAAAGATAATGATAACTTCGATAAGAATACGATAAGGCGGTGTCGGCCCGCATTTGGAAAAAACGGATGCACTTTGATTGCGATTTTCGCGGGTCAACAACAATCGCTGATATTCAGAAAATAAAAAGAACGAAAATTGTTGATCAGTCAGATAATTCGCGGTTCCCATGTCGTGCACTCGTCGCTATCGCTATCGCGCTGATAATCCTTCGACATTTCCACCAGCTGTTCCATCGTTTTATCAATATCGTTCTGAATTGATAACCAAGCGTTCGTTTAACATCCGAGCACTGCGTGCTGAAGTATGTGTGAAGCGTCGAGTTCCAAAATTTGCCTTATTCACCATTTCATTGAGTCGAGTTGTCGATGAATCCCGAAATTTTCAAATACTTTCAAATACTCGGTATTTTCTTTCTTCTTTGAATAAAAATCCAAATGTTTCACAAGAAACAAGTTTCAAATGACAATTATTAATACGGAACTATAAGAGCCGAACGTTAAGCAGTATCCGCGCTGATAAACTCAGCATTCAATTCTTATGTCTTCTGAAGGATAAAAAAAAGAAACAACGGCTTTGGAATCTGAGAGATTAAGTATGCTGAACGCACGATCTTGAATAAATTAAAATCACCATGACAGAAATGAGTCAGAAACGAAAACAGAGCGTAGCAACGATTGTGCGTCTCGCTGGCATGACGCCGCGGGACAGACAGGCAATAGAGGCGGTTGGCGTTCGAGGCCGACTAGAGGGGACAGTGAGGAGGAGGAGAAGAAGAGAAGAAGGGTAGGCAGCAGCTGGATGCGACGAAAAACGAAAGGAATGTCATGGCGACGGCCTGTGGCAGGGATAAGCAGGTAGGTAGATAGGTAGGTAGGTAGGTAGATAGGTACACGGCGACACTGATGACCAGGTATGCAGAGGCGCGAGCATGAGTGTGCGTATCGTTCATCGACATTGTGTCGCAATGAGCTAGTGACTCACGGGTTCACAGACGAGCGGGAGAGTGCTCCGCGAAACGATCGATCGGGCAGACGGACGAGAGGAAGAAAGGGAAAGAAAGAGAGAGAGAGAGAGAGAGAGAGAGAGAGAGAGGGAGAGGGAAAGAGACGCGACTTCCAGTGAAGACGACCAACGAAGGAACGAGCGAACGGATGCGGCGGACGTGAGAGCGTGATCAGAGGCCCGTTCGCGCGCTCCGGCGTCATGTATCCAGCGACGAGCCTGCTGACGTCGCTCGCGATCATCTTCTGGGCTGCGAGCACGCGGACACTCGCCACCGCCGACGCCGAGACGCGTCCTGTCGACGTCGGTGGTGGTGGTGGTGGTGGTGGTGGTGGTGGCGCAGTGGTGAACATCGGCAAGTGTTGCGAGTCCGAGGAGATACTGGTGGACGACCGGTGCACGCCGTTGAAGGAGACCAACGAGACCAAGTGGCAGCCGGAGTTCGCGGGGGAGAAGTCCGACTCGAGTAAGTCCAAGTTCACAGAGCCCAAGTACCAGCTGACGATCGGACGGCCCCGGTGCGCCTCCGACGAGCACCAATGGCCCGTGTACTATTATCCGACCGGACCAGATCGTTTAGCGATCTTGTCGTCCGGCGAGCTGCGCCACTACATCGTCGACTGGACCAACAGCATGGACGAGAAGCGGGGTGTCTACGGCGATGCGACACTGAGTCTGGAGGAGCCTGCGAGCATACACCACGACTATGAGTTCGGTCATTACTGCGCCGACAAAGCCGTGCTCAGCGGCGATCATCTGGTGGCCACGTACGCGATGCTATGCGTGCCCACTGTCGCTGTGCGATGGTCTGATACCAGTTACCTCCTGAGACACGCGGTCGACCCGGCCTTCCACGCCATATCCATGGCCTGCTACCTGGTCGTCGCGGTGATCTACTTCGTATTGCCGCAGCTGCGCGACCTCGTCGGCAACATCATCACCAGCATGATGCTGTGTCTCGTGGCTAACCAATGCGCCTCCACCGTCAGGATATTCACCGAGTTCGGCAATCACGTCAGCTTCATGATCGCCGGTACGCAGGAGCCGAGCTTGTCGCTTGGAGAGCGAGTCTTTTTTTCTCCTTCTTCGTCAGATATAATGAGATGTACATTTGATTCATCAATGCCATCCGCGAGTCACGTTGAGTCTTTGTGACGCGTGAGAGCGTCATTCGCACGTCAATCACCGCGTGGATTTACACAAAAGTGTTTACGCGTTGCTTGCACAAAAGCTCGGCTGAAATTTCAATTATTCACGATGCGGCGCACGAACAGAACAGTGTAGTTGGTCAATGTAATCACATATAAATCTGTGTCAGATTTAAGTAAAGCAGGGAACAACTAATTATATGGTTGCTGCAACCACAGAGTAATTTCTGAGTTACTGATGTTACAATAGTGACGATATTTGGTTGTTCCAATCAGAATGTAGCCATAGTAAATGTCATCCCAATCGATTTCTGATTGCCACAAGCAGATCACGCACAACTACATTGATGTAGTTGACGTACTAAAGTAACTGATATTGACCATACACATTACCATCACACAACTATGCTGCTCACAACTAACTATTTCTGATTATGTGCGCTACATCTTTTTTGTCTCGTGTAGATAAAAGTTCAGGTTCATTCAGAAGTCTTTTCCCATAAATAAATAACATTAAATACTTTTCACATAGAATACTTTTTTCAAAAACATTCTTTATTTAGCAATACTTTGTCCAAAAAGAAACGTTTCTCAAGAAAAATATCGACAAGTGAAACGTGTGTTCCATACTGCAAACAATTTTGTGTTAAATTTAACATATTTCACGCGTTTTAACTTATCCACTCTGCTTCTTGTATTAATTTAACGCGAGGCAAGTGTATCAACAAACGCAGCTTAATTGCACTTAACTTGCGTAAAATATGTCAGCAGGAACTTTATTTACATGTTACATATAAATTGTGTTATTTTGATACTTAGAAACGGTGAATATGACGCAGAATAGCCAAAATATAGGCACAATGTCGATACGTTAAATTGGCACATGCGTATGTTAAAAATGGAGCAGAAAAATCTCTCTGCGACTTCAACTCAAATGCAAAATGTTTTTCATCGCGCAGAAAAGACTTCTGAATCTGAGAAAAAGCTTCTGAATCAACTCAATAACTCTAATCTAATGTCATAGACCCACTGGCCGTACAACCGCCAGATAAATTTTTCCAACGCAATTAATAATACACTACACGTAATTCAATAAGAATATCATAGTGTCGGTGAGCATGTCGCGGCATTCAAGACTCGCGTGAGTCACGATTTAATACGAGCGCGCGGTCAACGCGCTCTGCGCACAAGACGGAAAGACCAATTAATAATAGCCACGGCTCGCCGTTTCAACTCTCTTCCGTTCCGAGGTCAAGTCTGCCTTCCAAGTTCGAAATGCGAAAATACAACGCTGTTTTGTTTCTCTCTCTTCCAGACACGATCATGTATGTCTCCTTGATGGCAGCCTTCTTCTGGCTCAGCGCCCTTGGATACTACGTGTGGAACACGTTCAAGTCGCGCAACGTCTTTCTGCGGGTGACCGACGGTAGGAAGTACTGCTACTACTCGTCATGGGTCTGGGGCCTCACCGTGTGCATCGCCGGCACCGCGATGTTCGCTCACTTCGCCTTGGAGACGGACAAGCCCACCGTGGGCGGCACGACTTATCCCGTGCAAGAGACGGTGGGCTGGCTCGGCATCACCGTGATGTTCATGTGCATCGCCTTCACCGTTATAATCGATCTGTGTCTCGTGCTGACCACGGCGAACCGGATCAAGCGGATGAGCACGTACGGGCGGATTCATCACAAGATGAAGTACAGCTTCAGGATGTTTGTTTTGTTGTACGCGATCATGAGCGCCGGCTGGATCTCACTGTTGTTGTCGCGGCTCAAATACGAGCCCCTGGTGTATTGCCACATCGTCGTGAACCTGTTGCAGGCGTTGCTCGTGCTCTATGTCTGTGTGTTTGGCCAACGTAGGGTCACGTTCTTGCTCGGGAAGACGTGCAACTGCTGCAATCCCAGCGACAACACCGAGGGCCTCGACTGGGGCGAGGAGATGACGGCCATCAACGCCGGGTACTGACTCGCTCGACACGCGAGGATGACTGCGCATTCCGCACAACATGCGTAACAAGAGAGACATTCCGTACGATCGCCGAAACACAATTGATGAAGCTCGTATACGCACGATCAAATTGAAAGTATATTCTTCGTATCAGTTGTGTTCAAGCTACCCGTTCATTTTAATCAAGTCATAGCTTATCGTTGTATACCTTTTTGCAAATTTTATGATTCATATGTGCGATAGATATACACGTGTACAGGGTAATCTAAGGAAAGACTTGAAAAATTCCACGACACGCAGTACTCGCAGAAATAGGCAAAGGGATACCTAATCAAGATAAGTCGTGAAGAAACGCCTGCTGATCTTTCTCTAAAGATGGAAACAATTTCCGATTTTACCGATACAACTCACGCTGATCGATCTTCGTTCTTCTCGTTGGTTTTTGCGAATATCGTGTGTATTTACATTCTTCAATTTTTCTCTAGATCATTCCGTATGTCTTTAAACCAAAATGCATTCTTTGTAAAGCGTAAGAGTTGCGTGGGTGTGTCGTTTGCTCGAAAAGGAAACAGTATTATGGATGTAATAGCGTTACTGCATAGGGATAGGCGCGAGGCGTGCAAGCAAAGAATACGTAAAAGGTGTACGTATAAATACTCGAGACAATATTGGATTATAAAAAGAGACGTATTGTAAATAATGACGCGTAATCAGAATAATCGATATGCAAGTCGAGAGTGTACGAAGTTTGACGACCCTACACAAATTGAAGGTGTGTGGAAAAATATCGGGAAGACGTAATATTCAAGATTACACAAATGAGGGCACTGGCGAAATTGCGTATTGCATTCACGGAGAACTCCGATATCTCATGTCTGGTGATTGTGTGTGCCTTAAAGCAAAATCAAACTCTTGCCTTATGAAGAGGTACGCTTGTCGACAACTGTACCTCAGTCGCTTCATCATTCTGACACGTCCACTAGCATCTTGCATGTATCGATGTTCATGGCATATCATGTTCTCACAAATGTACTGATTCTAAATATGAAGTCATTTATATTGTGCAATATCACTAACACTACCAACTGATAGACAATGTTCAGGTATATGTGAGCGTATTGCGCAATATAGTCAATTAAATATATGTGTCGAAGCCTTAAATGATATAATTTTAATGGTATGTTTGTGTAGTATTTATATATATATATATATATATATATATATATATATATATATAT
>NW_022639463.1:551041-557838 GCF_010583005.1 Odontomachus brunneus
CAATTTTTGTACATGAAAAAAATATAAAGCTTGGATAAGTGAATTCAATATCTCGGATTAAATTGTTTCACATGCTTTACATGCGTTTAGTGACATTTAGTAAACACTTACCTGACCAAACAAACTGCCCTCTGGACGATGTAGCAGATTGGACAGCTGACAACGCACTACCAGATGATTGTCATCCATGACGGTGTTGAAGAAACGTCTAGTAGGTAGTAAGGCTTCCAGGTCGATAATCAGTTCCAGGAACCTTTCACAGTAACGCACTTTGTCTGCTAATACAATTCCTGCAAAAGATACATATAGTTAAAAATAACAATTCAGTGTCACAATTTATATAAACAAGAACCAGAGAATCTGGTGCAGAGAAAATTCCTTTAAAATTCGCAGTTTTATTTAAAACTCAATAATCATATAAAAAAATTGTATTTCTTTATAAAATAAAATTTGATTAAATAATGTAACTAAGAGATTTGTACCTTCAGCAGGAATTGTCTCCAGTATTGTCATAAATTTGATCATCAATTTGTGCAAGAATCTACGTTCCCATTCAAGTCTCTCCTTATGTTCTGGGTTATCCTTCTTTCTAATAATTTTCCAATACTTCCTCCACTTTGGATACTTCCTAAATTCCAATTCCCTTCTGCCTTGTTGCAAGGAGATCCACATAGACAGCGACACCAATCTCTTCACTTCCTCTCTAACCAACGATACTTCCATCGAATTAAAACAGTGGTTCAGAAACACTATCAATGCTGTTTGCTCCTTCAATTCAAAGTCTGCTATGCTTTCTTCTAGGCATGCTTCTAGAACGTTTTGAAAGAATCCAGCAAAATGAGTTGGATTCTTTTCAAACGCTTCCCAAACTTGCACTCTTTCTCTGAACTTTTCGTTCACCATAACAACGATGGACATGGTGTGTGCTCGTTTGGCATTCTTCGCGTCATAGTTGAGCCACAAAAAATTCTCCAGGTACTGACTGAACTCCAACATCATGATCCTTCGAATGGAGAACTTGGATGTGCATATTTCCTGTACGTAAATATCTTCCACTACCTGAGACTTGAACGGTAAATGCGTATCTGTAGTGTGTGGCGCCCAATATTTATTCGCAAGCTGCAATATGATAGAGAACAATCTGATAGAAAAGTTAAACAAAATAAAGTTGTCTCGTTGACAAAATCTCTCTCGGAATATAAAATATTATCCTTGCACATAAATTCAGTAAAATGATTATATACCTGAGTAATCCTGTCAGCGTTGATCTGTTCCACCGTCGGTGCGGGATTATTACTCTTGACAGCCTGTGGATTTTGATTCTCCATCGTGTATCTGTACAATTATATTCAAACACTTTCGGTTAACTTAACCTAACTTCGGTCACTAGCCGTGTGGAAGTATTACACAATATTGTACAATCAAAAATTTTCGAGTTTCTTGTTAGATCACTTTTAACATATGCCACACACAAAGCTATCACAGATTAAACATTAAATATGCTTACTCGAACAATTAACAATTAGTATACTTAGCAAAAACGTGCAAAAACGAGAAACGTTCTTCGTACGTCTGACTTGTCGGTAAGTCGTACTGCGCGCTCAAATCTTCACGGAGAGAAGTGGCGGCTCGTAGCGGAGATTTTTGAACTAAAAATATCGGGTCTAATCGCAACGGTCCTTTAGCCGAGATTCAAACCACGCGTTATACGGGTTTCTCGCGACATCGTTAGATGGCGCCAAGCAATCTGTTAGTGCGCGCGCCATCGGTCTAAAGAAAAACAGCTGTTGCAACAAGTGCACGTGCTTGCAGACATACACTTTCTACATGTTTCTAGCACTTTATGCATTCAAACTCGGACAGATATACATTTATCCTTTAGAAGAAGAGGAAGAGAAGTAGGACAAAGTGTAACAAGTGCATCAAACGAGTAGCTCTACCGCATATTATACAATTCTGCGAGGGAACACGAAACAGGTAGGCTATCCTTTTCTTTGCTAGGCGTGTAACGGAAAACGACAAGTAGTGTGAAATCCGGCTTTCAAACTGCAGCTACACATCGTCGAAACTCGGCTTTGAATTCACAATAATTCATGTAACCCGTAACATTGCAACCTAAAAATATATAATTACCATTTTATCTTGAGGCCTGATTCAAATTTTTCGTAAACAATACATAAAGAACCAACTTTCGAGCGTAAGAAATAGTTGTTTTTCAAGTTAATTTATACTGATTGAATCACTTCAGATACACATCCAGTAGTAGATGTGATAAAGTTTTCGGGAAAGATAACCCGCATCACTCCCTCGCTCGCGTCCACGCGGGTAAAATTTGCGAAAACACCTGTTGGTAGTTTTAAGTTGATATCAGATCAAAGACGGCCATGCCGCCTAAAAAAAGAACCAGAGCGGAGGGCGAGAACTCGCGAACGAAAAGATTGAAACGGATGGACACAGATACGTCGGAGCTGAGCAACAATGAGACACCGGTAGATCTGGATATTGAACAGAATAGCACAGAAAAGAATGGAGATCCGGTTGTGAAAACAACGCCGGAGTCTACCGCCGACAAACTTTTATCGATCGAGAAAGAGCTCAGTGCCAAAGTACAACGTATCACCTTTCAAAAGTCGGTGCAGTATGTTTACAATCCACTGGAATACGCATACGACACGCATGCCATGTACGTGCGCAAGTACTGCAACGGCCCGAAGAAGGTCTTGTTCCTCGGGATGAATCCCGGCCCTTGGGGCATGTCGCAAACTGGCGTGCCATTCGGAGAAATTAACATGGTGCGCAATTGGCTTAAGATCTCGGGTTCTGTTGATACTCCGCCGAAGGAGCATCCCCAACGAAAGGTCACAGGATTTCAATGTACACGCAGTGAGATCAGTGGCAAGAGACTGTGGGGTCTCTTCCAAGAGCTGTGTGGTAGTCCAGAGAACTTCTTTCAAAATGCATACATGCACAATTATTGTCCCCTTGCACTCATGGATGCCAGTGCTCGCAACATCACTCCGGCAGAATTAAAGGCAATATTTCTTTCGCTGCATGCTCTTCTACGATGCTGAACCATCTGATATCTTTTTCAGGGTGAGGGATCAGAGCTTTTGCACAAGGCATGCGACAAGTCCTTAGCGGATGCTGTACAGCTCCTGAAAGTGGAGATTATTGTTGGCATTGGTAGGTATGCTGAAAAAAGGGCACAGATTGCAGTCCAAACGGCAGGTCTTAAGGCACAAGTAATATTTTTTTATATCTCACTTATTGCAATTTATCTTATCCAATAAACATCAACTAATACAGTGACATTGCGTCAATGTTATAAATATACCAAATGTTGCACATAGTAGTCACATTGTTGAATGAGACATCGTAATATTAACGTTGCTGTTAGTTGGTATTTATTAAGCTTTAATCTTGATACAGTGAGATTTTCTGACCCTTATTGTGACACTTTCAGGTGATGTTCTTACCACATCCTAGTCCAAGAGCTGTAGGCAATGGAAACTGGAATGAGAAAGCTTTGCAGCAATTAAATGAATTGAAGTTGATGAAGTTTTTCAAAACTGCAGATGCCTAAAACTTGCGCAATACACAATTATAAAATGCGCTTTAGTCTCGCATATCATACGACCATTGTCTTAAAGATATATAAATTTCAGTAGTTGGGACTTATTTCTTTTTACGACAATATCTTCCACAAGACAATGTCTGAATCACGAGACGATATCTATATTTTTCTTTTTTTCTAGTGTTTATTTTCACAACGAAATCAAAAGTTTTGTATGATCGCTCTCACAAACTGTTAGTTTGTCCCTTAAAAAATTCGCATCTGCAACTCGGAAAGATCGTCAAGTTATGCCACACTGTATAGCTGGTATAACAATGTCTGTCAATATGGATACTTCGGCATGGATGGACGTCGCGTTGCAAAAAGCTGAGAAATCTCTGCGAGAGGGTGAGGTTCCCGTGGGCTGTCTATTCGTGTACAACAACGAGGTGATCGCAACGGGCAACAATACGGTGAACGAGACCTGCAATGCGACTCGTCACGCGGAGATTAATTGCATTGACCAAGTCTTGAGGTTTTGCAAAGAAAGGCAGCTGGACCACGAGACGGTGTTTCGTGATCTCGACGTGATCGTCACCGTGGAGCCATGCATTATGTGTGTTTCGGCGTTACTTCAGCTGCGTGTACGCAGTATCGTGTATGGCTGTGCGAACGATCGATTTGGCGGTTGCGTCAGCGTCCTTGAGGTGCCGAACTTCTACCAACAAAAGATAACGATACAGGGAAACGTGAAGGCAGACGAGGCCATGAGATTGCTCAAAGACTTCTACAAAGGCTCGAACCCGAACGCACCTGAATCGAAGATCAAAAAGGCACGTAAAGTGAAGGAAGCTCTCTTAACAGATAACAAATAATTCTCCTCCTGTTACACATATTTTTTTACGTTTACGTTTATATGAAACTGTCGTTTATATTTAATTCGACGTGTGTCGTTCCAGTAAATGTAAGATATGTTTGATTTTATTCTCAGTGGCTATACATTCGCGCCAAGATATTTAACTGTGATGTACAGCTTTTTCGTACTCTTTATGTACAATGTACAAATAGCGCAACAAATAACAATAATATTAAGCCTAACATTAATATTATTAGCTGTGTTTCTATCTTGCGTGCGTTTTACATATTGTCATAAATTCCTTTCGTTTTGGTCCCGCTGAATTTTAGAACTATATGTACACTTTTATGGGTACTTCATACTCGATATTAAGACTAAAAAGAATCAGAAATAAATATTAAGCAATATGTCAGAATCCTCTACAATGTACTTTTGATTTGCTCAATATCTTCATGTGTGTTCTGAGCATCAAATACACCACGTCTTGTCCATTTCGCATTTACCTTGATACCATCTAATAAGCAACTGATTCCTCAAGGTATAATCCTTTGAAACCATGTCCTTCCTCTGTAAAAAGTATATTCGGTTAGCTCCGCTCTGCAATAGGTGTACTGGTCCTTTAATTTTATGCTCTAAACTCGAAACTGTAGCGTAATTTTCGATTAAAAATATTTCACGCTGCTACTTGAAGTCACAATCCTTAAGTCACAATCACTCGCTTCAAGCGAGTTGGTCAGATTCCAACTATAAGAGCAGCACGAGAAATGTTTTTTATCAGAAATTATAAACCTTAAAGCATAAGATTAAAGACTCACTACACGTACACCTCATAGATTCGGACTTAAGAACAACGCGTGAAGACACACGCGGGTACAACTTACTATAGAAGGTGGGAAGATTCGCTGAAAGTCCATTCGATTCTGATGCTCCAAATAACTCTGCGACAAAATGAGCCGCGTTTCCGGCGTGAAGCACGGCCTGCACAATTGACATTCCACGCGGAAGCAATCGTCGCATTCTCTGCAGAGCTCCGGCAATACCACGATGTTTTTATCCGCCACCTCCATATCTTCTTCCGCTTTGCTACTGCGGTGTCAACGTGTCAATAATATATTAATTGTCTCTTTCTTTTGTCGGATCAATTCCCGCCACTTCTCTCGTCAGGCCTCGCGCTCACCTCGTCTTCAGAGATCTCCTTCTGATTCTCTTGCCGACACCGACCAGCGCGAGTGTGTTGAATATGACCTGCTCGTAAAGCAGCTGATTCGGTGGGTAATGCGCTGATGAGAGATTCGGCGACATGTTCGCCTCCATCGTGTAGACATTCAAGTCCTCGTCGAGCACCAGGTCGAATCGCATGAGCTCGAAGAAGTTCCTGCCGTTGCCGACGCGCTTAGAGATCTCTCTGATCTGAGACTCCTTCATCAGGAAGACCTCGCGGATAGCGTCGTAAGCGCGTTCCCACATTTCCGCGGGATCTTTGCCCTGCTCCCGAACATAAGCGTCGAAGGAGTCCTTCATCGAGTAGCCGAGCTCCGCGTAGTACTTCTTTAAAGATGGCACCTTCCAGATCGGCAGATAGTCGTCGCCGACCACGTACTTGTCCAAATCCTGGAGTCAAGATACCGAGATCGTCAAGTAGGCAAATTTTACTTTTCATTTTAAACGAACGAATGATCAGGATATACGGATAAGAGTGTGCGGATGGATTTGTTTTCTATGTTTCGCAAACATTCCAGTTTACTTCCCTGCTTAGAGGATCTGATAGAATTACACAAGATAAATCTATATAAAATCGTGTTTTGATAAAGAATATAGTATTTCAATTAAGTATTTATACAGTGTGTGTGTATGAAATTTGTATACGTTTTTATTAATCCATAATTTTTTAGTAAAGTTCTTCAGTAGAAGAAGTCTCTTAAAGAAGTGAACTGGGCCCTTATTCTTGAAATAGTTGCGTATACGTAAGTTTTACTGCGCAGGTTTAATCATACCATAAAATAGCTGCGCAGTAAAACTTACGTATATGCAACTATTTAAAGAATACCCAGATAGCTAAACCTGCGCGAGCAGATTTCGAGCAGAGCTTGCTATCAACTTTTGATGGCAAATATTAAGTGCGCAACTAAGCTCTCGCTGTTTTTTTTTATGAAAATGCAACTTTATTGTGAAAAAATGATTACAAATGAATCATTCAAAGTATTGCCCATCGCTAGCTACAACTTTTTCCCATCTTTCTGGCAGAGCTCGAATACCGTTACGGTAAGAGCGTTCGTCTTGTGAGGCTATCCACGAATCAAGCCATTTTTTTATGTCTTCATATGAGCGAAACTGCTGATCAGCCAGAACATGTGCCATCGAACGGAACAAGTAATAATTGGACGGCGC
>NW_022639463.1:557848-557962 GCF_010583005.1 Odontomachus brunneus
TTATATGACGTTAAAACAAAACCACTAACGTGTCAAAGCGGTTTGTTTACCATATGTCTATGGTAAAGCTTGGTTCATGACGTTTTGGATATGTCAAAATCGACCAGCACTTAC
>NW_022639463.1:557972-570549 GCF_010583005.1 Odontomachus brunneus
AGCCAGAACATGTGCCATCGAACGGAACAAGTAATAATTGGACGGCGCAATATCTGGGGAATATGGCGGGTGGGGTAGGACTTCCCATTTAAGCGTTTCTAAGTAGGTTTTAACGGATTTGGCAACATGAGGCCGAGCGTTGTCATGCAGTAGAATCACTTTTTCGTGCCTCTGCTCGTATTGTGACCGTTTTTCGCGCAGTGCTCGGCTCAATCGCATCAATTGAATTCGATACCGTTCCCCAGTGATGGTTTCGTTCGGTTTCAACAGCTCATAATAAATAACACCGACCTGGTCCCACCAAATACACAGCATAACCTTCGCAGCGTGAATATTCGGCCGAGCCGACGACGTAGAAGCATGACCGGGCAGTCCCCATGACTTTCTTTTCTTTGGATTGCTGTAATGAATCCATTTTTCATCACCCGTCACGATGTGATGAAGAAAACCCTTCCTTTTTTGCCGCTGGAGCAGTTGTTCACAGGCGAAAAAACGACGCTCAACGTCCCTTGGCTTCAAATCATAAGGAACCCAAGTTCCTTGCTTTTGAATCATTCCCAACGCATGCAATCGCTTGGAAATGGCTTGGCGGGTAACTCCTAATGCTGAAGCAAGCTGTTCTTGCGTTTGGCACGGATCCTCATCGAGCAATGCCTCCAATTCAGCGTCTTCGAAGGTTTTTGGCCTTCCTTCACGCGGACGGTCGTCAACATCGAAATCACCGTCTTTGAAGCGACGAAACCAATCACGGCACGTTGTTTCACTTATGCGTCGTCTACAATGGCAGTAGGAGTAGTAGTAAGAAATAAGCAGTAAGTAAATAGACCAATCACAATCGATTATTCTTGAATCGTGAGAATGGAATTGGTCAATTTACTTACTGCTTATTTTTTACTACTACTCCTACTGCTATTGTAGACGACGACTTAGAGCAGCATCTCCGTAAACTTTTTGGAGCTCTCGATGCGCTTCAGCCGCCATTTTCTTCGAATGAAATAAGAAAATCAACACTTCCTGCAAATGACGATTATTTGGCACAAAATCAGACATTTTCACACAACCAAAATTATATGACGTTAAAACAAAACCACTAACGTGTCAAAGCGGTTTGTTTACCATATGTCTATGGTAAAGCTTGGTTCATGACGTTTTGGATATGTCAAAATCGACCAGCACTTACTGCTGGAGCCATCTATTGACAAACAGCGGGAACTTAGTTGCGCACCTAATAGATAACAAATTTGATGCAGGATCAAATCTTGCTGCCAAATTACTGCCAGATATGCTTGTTGTCAGATAATTGCTGCATATTTGCAGCAAAAACCGCGCAGAGCTCGTAGTGATTTGACGGCAGATTGGCGGCAGAAACCGCGCAGACCTTGCTGCAAGCTTTACGCGGTTTTTGCTGTAAATTTGGCACCAATTGCCCGACAGCAAGATCTGTCGCCAAATCCGTAACCTAATGTAGACACAGATGGCTATGGTTTTATGGTTGAGTATATACTCAGTCAAAACTCGCGCATACCCGCGCTTCACGATAACGCTTCTCGATCTTTGTATTTTAAAAACGAGTCGTGCTCTCTCGCATCTTACTCTTTGTCTCTTCCCTTTCTTTTTCCAACTACAATTTCAAATTTCTTTTTTAAAAATGTTAACCGATAATGCTGTTTCTTTATCGAAAATTTGGAGACCATATTAGATCATACGAAGAAGTAACTAATCTACACATTCAATGCTGCATATCCTGATCGCAATTTTATTTCTGAATCCACCGTTCAGAAGAAGACAGTGATACGTTTTTACGAAACAGAAACAGTTAAAGACCAAAATCCTTTCAAGCCTCATAACTCTAAATATGCCTAATAAAAAATATTTTATTATAGGTTTTTGGAAAGCCCTTGAAATAAGCTATAAGAATATGTAATAAAAAGTGAGGGTCCAATTTAAAAAATTCAATTTGACCTTCGTATGACCTTCGTCCTCTACCCAAAGTCAAATTTTTAGCCATCATTAGGTACATTTTATTAAGCCCTACAACTTTGCTACTTACATATTTTTCGCTACAGTTGATCCTTTTCGAGATATTTGACCGTTTCCGGACTTTTTGCTAACCCTGTATATAATATTATATATATATGTGTGTGTGTGTGTGTGTATGTGTCACTTTTGACACCAAAGATGGCCGCGACGAAGATTTCCCCTTACCGCGCTGACTTCACACCACGCGCTCATAAAAATACTTTACACTCCGTCCAGATATTCCTACGTCCATGACTGAAATGTTCGCGAATCGTCGAAGACAAATCCGTGAAGAGCGCAACATCAATCCAGTCTGTCAAGTAAGAGCGTGTGCGGTATAACTAGCAGTCGGTAAAAGATATCGTCCTAATTCTTTCTTGAGTGAATAGAGGGAACTTTTGCTCTTCATGTATTGTCAAGAAAGATTCAGTTGACATTGAAGTTTTGTCAGGTAAACATATCCAAAACACCATGAGTGTTGCGTACGCGTCGCGCTACGAAGCTGTGTTCCTCTGTTCCCACCCGAAAGGTCCGAAAATGTCTTATGCAGCGGCTGCTAAATACATGGGGAAGTCGAAAACATTCGTGAGTAAGTGGGTTCAGCGATACAAAGAGACGAAAACTGTCGATGACTTGCCTGGACGTGGCTTGGCAGACAAAGTGTCCCCTAAAGACGATAAAATGATAGTGGACTTATTTTCGCGGAACCCTGACTTAACACTGCGTCAAGGGGCAGCAAAATTGAAGCAGAAAGGATTAGATGTAACACACGAAACTATCCGAATTCATCTCCATGCTCATGATATTAAATGGCGCAGTACAGTGAAAAAACCGTAAATATATACCTCGGCATCGAAGGGATAATACGCGACCGGGCAGAAACGGAACAGCACGTCACCCTGATAGACGTAGAGCCGCAGCGGATCCACGGACGTGATGACGATGTAGAGGCCGATGTCGAACTTGTAGCCGTCCACGAGATATGGTCGCTCGACGAACTCCTGTACGAAGATGCCGTCGGCGGTGAGATTAGCGTCATGGCTGCTGACCAAGCGGATGCCTCGGTGATCGTTCGATTTCTGCACGAACTTCTTGTCAGGGTTCGCGGCCACGTGACGGAGAAATCGCTCCCGATCGTCGGGCATCCTGAAGGCCGTCGGTATGTAACGACCGGGCGACATCGATAGATCCACCTTGTTGGTGACGTAGCCGCAACCGGGAAAGTGGTTGACACGCTGATGCCGCTGCAGTCTGTGCAAACTCGCGGCCAACTTGCGGAACGGATAATCGTGGGCCCACAACAGATCCCAACCGGACTGGTTGGCGCTCTCGCGAAAGCCGAGTCGCGACAACACAGCGCGCACATGCGTCAGGTAGCCGGTGTCGTTATGTCTGGCGTATACCCAGAACCTCGGTCGATCCTCCTCGACCTCTATCCCGGGCAGATGTTTCGTGTGCGTCTGGTAACGCTGATGCACGAGAAGCACACCGTAGAGGATGAGTGGGCCCGCGACGGAAGACAGAAGAACCTTCAGGATCGTCTTCACCTTCAAACTCATGAATTGCTTTCTTGCGATACATCTCGCTTCTTGCGACAGGTCGTTGACCTAAAAAGATCTGTGGAGTCTAATTGACTGGTCGGATCTCGTTCTGAGTGCGCAAAATTACTTTGTTATTATATACTATGTCGATTTAATTCTTTATATTAATTCGCGAGATTTCAACAACTTTTATATATCGTCTATTCTAAATATTCTATTCAAGCATGTAATGTTGGAAGTAGCGAACAGACAGATGAAGCACTCAAAGCTATTTATATAAATCCATAGTAGTTTATTTACCTTGTTCTGCTCTTTTTCGTGTTCCTTTTCAGCAGACATAATAATCCGAACGAGGATAGAGCTGATTTCGACTGTGCGTTCGAGGCGTGTTTACTTTCGAGCAATGAGATACGTCATGTGAAAGTACCGTTCGCTGTAACTTATCCCCGCTTTACCGATTGTCCTCCACGTGAGACATCGGAATGGGAGCTATTCACTGAAGAACCTGTTTTACATAATTAAATCGAGAGTTTAACTCGATTCATTATGTGCAAGTATTTGGATAGTCAATCTGACTTTGGAAATCAAACTGTACAAATTTGCTTTCTGTTATTTAAAAATCTAGAATTATATATGGATAATTATAATATAAAATTACTTATAATTATATAGTATACGACATTCAAATTTCTCCGGATTTGTATGAATTGTTTCTCATTCACTGTTAAATCTAAGCTTTCCTTGAATTGATTCAATTTTTAAGTGGGATTAGATTACCAATAAGATACACTTGTTTATGAAAAAATCTTGTACATATACACACATACACACAATAAAATATGAAATACCTTATAACTATTGAAACATTTTATTTTAAAGCTTGTTATATAAACCTTATAACTATTAAAACATTTTATTTTAAAGCTTGTTACATAAACCGACAAATTTATCTTAATTTCGAGAATCATCATATATTACCAACAGAAAACAGATGTCATTATTATTAAAAAATGCCTGTTTTCTTGTACTATTCTTTTCACCTGCAAGACTTGCTTTTCGCTCGCTCTTGAATTTGTTATCAATATTACATATTCTCCCCCATAATTCTTGCAGAATTATTTGCATAAACAAAACTGAAAAACAAAGATTTCTATGTACTGCATAAGTAAACTAAGATACTAATGTATCACATGTATAATAGGACTATAGGGAAAATATATTTGCTATAAAATATATAGAATATAAATAAGTACAAATAAGTACAAATAAGTATAAATAAGTACAAAACACATAATAACGTGACACAAATGTATATTTTGGACACATTATACAATGAGTGTGAAAGATAATACAATTGTGTAATTCCCGCCAAGTAAAATTGCTTATAATGGTATTAGTCCAACTGTAACAGAAGAAGAAATAAATTACAAAATTGCGAAATCTTATATCTTGTTTCATGATATATTGAAGAAATTTATATCAAAATTTACCTTCTTAAAACCTATATCCGCTGCATACTCTCTGAAACATTGTCTGCAAATATTCAGACCGTACTTGCGGATAAGCCCATGTTTGTTCGCACAGGCACGGCTGCAATAAAATCAAGTTCATTTAAATAAACATATATATCAACATCTACAACATATATACTATTAAACCCATAATTACCAATATAAACATATATAAGATATTATTAGTATATCATAGAACGATGCAACTTGATATACATATTTATGTGGCTTTTGTAATTGGTTAATGAATTGCACATAATAGTGTCTTGTGTATAATTGTTACAAAAAAAATTTATGTGTTTGATGAAATAAAGAGAAAGAGATAAAGTACGAAAAGCAAATACAAAGGCCCATATTCTGACTTCTCTCTTAACCATAAATGACTCTCTAAAAGTGGCTCATAAGTTTTCTGATTGGCTATGAGTCACTTTTAGAGGTTCATTTATCGTTAAAAGAGAACTCAGAATACGGGCCAGAGTTTATCTCGTCATTTGGTTGGTATACTTTTGAGGTTAGAATAAGCATTTTTATAAATTACAAATATTTATGCGTTGCAAGTATCTACAATTATATCTTACAAAGCCGAAACTTTCGCTTTAGATTACATTTTTATGGCAAACCTTGTATAATGCAATATTTATGATAATGCGTTTACGGATCAACTGCAAATATATCGTTTGTTGCACAAAATTGCTGTCAATATACATAAGCGAAATAAAAAACAGAATTTATACTAACCAGGATCTGGATCCTTGACCGTATTTTCGTGGATGCGAATACCAAATATTTTGGAAACCCATTTTTGTTTCTGCACGTGCTACTTGCAACGGGAAAATCGAGAAAGAAGGCGTTCGAAGCAATCGGAAATGCTCTGAAGGCAAAATGAGAAGAGCCACACATAAAATAATCGCAATGACTGCTTCTGATGCCCTCTGGTGGTCCTAAGATAAATAAAATTAATATGACGTTTACCCGCTAAATATGAATAGCTTTCTACTGTGCCAGATAACCTTACTTCTTCGTTTCAGTATTAAAAGAGAACATCTTTCTTGTCCTATTTATGTATATTGCATGTAATTGTGCAAATATAATTATGTAACAAACAATAAAAATTTGACAGGATATTAAAAGTGTTTAATCATCGTTATTTAATTATTCCCAGATCCAACAGGCACATTCACAGAAAGCGGATTTCTACCCAAAAGTGGCAGACTCTATTGTTGTCTCGTGGGCGTTTCAAGTTGGTCTGGAGTGGAAAATTGAAAATTTAAATAATATATTAGCAAAAATAAAGACAAGTAAGGAGAAGTAAGGAGAAGTGTGTTGCCGTACTTTATAAGAAATAGTTATTTATAGGAAGAGAAAAGAAAGGTGAAAATTTATCGAGATTCTGCTGCGTTATACCGTGTATGACTCTATGGTTGCAGTGTCTCTATATCGTGGAGTTAGCGATTTAAAATGTAATTAACTGCGATCAAATGTGAGTAGTGATATTATAACAATTGACTGTCGACGTTTATTAATTTCTCACGTTCGTTTTTTATCAACACGTGTGTGTTCGTATGCTATAAGTGTAGTATTATATTACTTTTTGCTACTATAGATTTATGTAAATAGCTTTGAGTGCTTCATCTGTCTGCTCATTATTTCTAACATTATATGCTTGAATAGAATATTTAAAAATCATGATAAATCTATGAGAAAACAAATTTCTTGCTTGTACAAATTCCTCAGATTACAATTGTTTTTTTACTAAGGATTACTGGTATTGAATATGCTTTAAGCATAAGAACACAACACACGCTATTTGTTACAGCGCTCAAATTTCTTCAGAGCTTGATATCTGCTACTTCTTACAGGTGTCAGATTACATAACGGTGAATTCAAAAGGCTCAACAGAAATGGCAAAGCCTTTGGCTATGCCTTTGTGGAAATTAGCTGCTGCAAGTGGACCGTATGTGGTGCTTGCTGCTTTGAGCGGTGCAACAGCTGTGATTCTGGGTGCTATTGGAACTCATAGTAAGCATATTATCTATATAAACATGAGGTTTAGATAATCTATCCACTTTCTTTCTAGGACATTATCCCAGAGACGAAATAGGACAGGAGCAACGTCGAATCTTTGAGATTGCTAATCAATATCACTTTGTACATACTTTGGCACTGTTGGGACTACCATTGTGTAGGACTCCAGTCTTGGTATGTTGAATGTTACTGTATCTACCTGTTGTAATTGTCATATTATATGATAATTGAGTTGATTGTATGAATATAACATTTCTTGACATCTCAACGTGAGATTGTTAATCTCATCTATTTTTGTTGTAGGCTGCTACATTTATGCTTTCTGGAATTTTATTATTTTGTGGTAGTGGCTATTACATTGCGTTCACGGGTGATCGACGATTTAGGGGAACAACGCCATTTGGGGGCTTTTGTTTTATACTAGGATGGTGCAGTATGTGTCTTTAAGAAATGTATGTATCAATAAGAAGGTAAGATATCTGCTAGCGAAAGACCAAACTACAATTGTAGGTTATTTTTAACCGGTGCTTTTTACAGATGTTGAAGAAAATTTTGGAAATAATCGTTTACAGGATCATTTGAGTAACTACATTGTTTCAGATTGTCTTAAATGTCATGTAGAAAATAGTATGTCTGTGTGATAACTCTCAATGAATTATGCTTCTTACTCAATGTGTCTAGGAGATATATTCCTATGGTGAGCAAGTTTACAGTGTTTATATTTATTGAAGGCTTTCAAAAAAAGAAACAATATCTTCTGATTTGAATAAAGTAAAACTTGTTTATACTAATGAATCGATATAAATATAACTTTTGTTTATAATATTAATGACATAGGTTTGGATCACACGTATCCTGAACCATTACACACTTTATAATGTTGCATACCTAAGTTTTCTTGCACGTGTTCCGCGCGTCGGTGATTACTCTTGTTTCTTTACGCAAGATACTATCACTCGCGAGGTCGTCACAAAGTGAGATATATGTATATATAAGAAAAGTAATTATACAGATATATCCATATTGTCCACATTAAGATGAGAAAACGTAATGTCATGGTAATGTAACGTATATCGACATACAGCGTGTGGTGTGTGTCTAAAAAATACAGACATTACGTTTTATTGATATTGACATAAAGTAAATTACAATCGCACTTTTGCTCCGCTAGTAAAAAGTAACATTTTTCGAGTGATTTTTTTCGAGTAATTGTTCCGGCGAATATAACAACAAAATTGAAAAAGCTTTTCTTTTGCACACGAACACGATGAATCTGACATTAAAAAAAAAAAAAAAAAAAAGAACGATTACGAGTAAATCCGATTGCCTCACACTCTCAGTTTTTTTTTTTTGTTATATAGATTCCTCCGTTTCTCTAGTCAGAGACGTAAGAAAGTAATGTGTATCTCGTATTACTTATTCCATACACCAGCTTCACTTATCTTATAACCATTCTATTTCATATTATACAATACTCTTACATTTTCTTTCTTTTTTTTTCATAAATACGAAACGATTTGCCTGGTAAGTAAGCGGATATCGGAATTTTCCCTCTCAATTTGTTTTTCACGCGTGTCATGACGACGATTTCCATCCTTGCAATTCTTGTTTGTGTGTGATATCTGGCTGTACTCCTAACAACTACATAATGTAACATAATTGGACTATCTTTATCTAGAATAGAAATCAAATAATATTAATAATGGGATGATACATCGATTGAAACTTAAAAATATATAGGAAGCGCTACGCGACACACGCGCGTGTATTCGCGCAGTGCTCTCTGACGCTGGAACTTAAGCGGCGAACACAAAGAGATCGATTATAAAAATCAGAGAACAGCAGCAAGAGACACAACGTTATTTTATGTCTGGAATTGGCGTTGTTTCCGACGACGAGAGGCACGCCCGCACACTTTCGTTGTGGCACGCGCGCGCGCGTTTCTTTACTGATTTTAGCTCGTGGGTGGCTTTTGTTTCTCGTGGCCTCGTGGGAACACGAGAGACGAGTTGGCGATGATTGTTGTATTATGTGTACGTGTATGTGGTGTTTTTTATCTGTGTCTTTTGTGTGTTGCGTGTTGTGGCGATGCTTGTAAATGCACCACTGATATAAAATTTTTTACTTATGTCTAGTAAACGTCCTCTCTCGGGCTATATCATTTAGTTAGTATAGCGTTTTCATAGCAATATCGTTTCTCCGTTACTATTATATAAAGTATTTATATCGACTTATGTATATTAAACTATATTTACAATCTTTTTTCACTTTTATTGTAACACACACTGAAGATAAGTTTTTTCTTTTTTTTCCTTTTTTTCTCTGAAATGAGGTCGGTCGCGAGATCGCACCCGGTTCGTAGCACCGCGAGAGACAAAAAGAGATAGAGACAGAGAGATTATGTTAGATAGAGAAAGAGAGTAAACTCACGCGGTTCGGCTTAATATCTTTGCACTTTCTTCCTAATAAAGTACATAATAATTCCAATCTTCAAGTAAAGATATAAACACTGAAAAAAAACAGTTTTATTCCAATGGATCACTCGAGACGTGAAGAAAAAAGTATCTTCAAAAGAATCCGTATAAAGAATATGATCGTCTTGTCGTTTTGCTTGCCGAAACACAGCAGGTTCCACACATGGGCTCTAAATGATTGGGATAATTGGTCTCAATCGGGGTAGCGTGGGAATAGTGAGGAAGGTGCGCCGACTTTTCCATCCGTTTCTAGGAGAGGTGGAACGAGTGCTGACCCTCTTGTGCGGCTATCCGTAATTTCTCCCGCATTATTTCCAAGGTGGTATAATCAGGCAGTTTCAGGTAGTTGACGCAAGTCATTACGGATGGTAGGAAATCATCCGTTTTCATAGATGAATCGAAAGTTTTGCGTACTATCGTTAAGGGTGGAGTTAAGCTCTTGAAACCTGCGAAGGAATAAGCATAGGAGCCACGTGAAAACTCGATGTCCGCCGCGTCAACGCGAGCGACGTGATAGCAAACGATTAAATGAGATAGACTGAGAAAGCGAAAACGCGAATACAAATACTCACCTCCGACGGGTAAACGCGGCGAACCGGTGACAAACTGGATAAACTGTCGTTGCTCTTCGCTGTTGTATTTGGACATTACTTCAAACAGAAACCGGATGGCGCGCGAATCAGGCGTGTAACCGTGATCAGTCCTGCAGCACTCGGCAAGGGTCTTCACGTCCCACTGTCCGCCGGTTTGTGCGTGTCCGCAGAAGACCGCTTCCAGCTCCTCCGGGAAGAACAGTCTCAATTGTGACGGAGGGAATACCGACTCGAAACCTTCTCGAAAAGCTTCCATTTGTCTGAATACTCCCTCGTGTAAGAACCAGTGTACCACCAACTAAAATGTTACAGGAGTCACAAGAATCACATCCGATGGTGGTAAACAGTCGTAAGAGGAAAGAGAGAGAAAGCAGCACGCATTACCTTGATATATTGATCCAAATTATGAATATTGACGGATATCTCACTGCCACCTTTTCTCAACTCTATATTCTCGTAGCCCGGCAATTCAAACACAAGACCCAACTCCGAAATCGGGCAATTGTCTAAATCGAGCGCTTCTATCAGCTGCGTTTTCTCGTGCGGTCGTAGCGTCTGGTCCTTCTCCATGGTTTCTTTTCGCCTGACAACGTCCTGGAGCTTGCTGAGGGTACGATATACATCAGGACACACGTACGCCAAGTCCGCTAACGTGAGCGTGTGTTCCTCTCCCAACAACCAGCGATAGAAAGTTAAACTAAATGGCAAGTCCAACTAAGAGAGGGGAAGAAGACGAAGCATTTTAAAAGTATGTACTCTCTACAAAGAGGGGACAGGTGTAAGCAAAATTCTTACCATTCTGGAGTCGTATATCGCTTTTGCCATGAACTTCCCGAGGAATTTGAATTTGGTTTTTAATTTCGCTAAATGAGAAACCTTGGTGTTCCACGGGATCGGCGCCGGAAACAGTCCGTGCATCGGGTTAACATATCCATTCTCAGTAGGGTTAGAGCTGCCATGCCACAAATCCAAGTCGGCACGTTGCAGCTCTTTGGAGACTAGAGCGTAAAATTCCAAGGTTGGCCCGAGGCCAGTACCGACCTGTGTGATACACGATTATGATGTTACTGTGCTGATAACACGTTGCGGTAAGCTTACGTCGTTGACGACGACAGTAGTCGTGTAGACGCAATTCACTAACCTCGTTTACATATTGCACTTCGAGCAGAGCCTTGCTGGATGCTAAGTCCTGAATCACTTGTTCAGCTTGCTTTAGAATATCCGTTCGCGAAATGGTTCTCTTTCTTCGTTCTAAGCGTGGCGTGACACGCTCCTGACTATCCGAGCCTGAGAGTTCAGGCGCGGAATCTAGAAGACGCTGCAAGGCTCTGTCTCGATCGAATGACGTCGCATACAGAAGTAGTTGCCTCGTCTCGAACGGGAAAAGAAAAGGACTGAAAAGGGGAATAATTGATTAGGTCATCCCGAATTGCGTTAATTAAATGAACCAATTTATCTTTCACTTACCAAACGGTTGCAATCTGTTGTAGCCATGATGGTAGATTCCCGGTCATGATAACCAGCGGATCCTGCAGCTGTCTGCTTGCTTTTGCGGCGATTTTGTTGTTGATGAAGTCCTGAGGTGACAGTAAGCTCATGCTCTTCAAATGTGGGAACAGTATGCCCCAATGGCGATTGAGAGCGTGTAAAAGTCGCAGCAGGCACAGTCCGTCGAGAGAAGCGTCCGTGATGGTTACTGACGGTGGTAATGCGGGAGACAGGTATGGCGCGAGAGGACAACGTTGAGGTGGGACCGTGCCTTCCAGCCAGAGACTATCCTCTTTCCTCTTCGAGCTTATTTTTGTACTTTTTCCTTTGCCTTTTCTGCTACTACCCTGTGAACTCGACCCTGATTTTGGAGAAGTCGCGGCATCTTCTTCTGGCACAGGTCTATATCCAGAAGAAATATCCAGAGTATAAAAGTTCTTCACCGATCGTGAACAATCGCATGAAAATCGTGGTTTATAAGAATTATCGATCACAAACTGAACATAAAGAAACGGCACGATGGAATTATCGATGTAACTCTGATCGAATTACATCATATACATTCGAATTGCAACACCAATTTTATTGCCACTACGCAATACGATTGAAACACCCAAAAGTACCTGTAATATATAGTATGGGTTTGCACCCACACTGCATCGTGCCCCAATGGCGGTTCACTGTCGGCTTCCGCTTCAGAGTGATCCACTCCGGAACATCCGAACTGCCTGACCGCCTGATAAACCGTCATATTAAACGGTAAAACCACGTCACCGATTAAAAACTGAAGCTTGTGCTTTGCAGATCCCTGGCTTATCACTACTGCCGCCTGTGTGAAGTGAAAACAATAAATGTTAGGCTGATTTAGAAATTTTTCCTATCAAAGAAAAAAAAAAAAAAAATATATATATATATATATTTTTTTT
>NW_022639463.1:571514-572830 GCF_010583005.1 Odontomachus brunneus
TTAGAACAAAAGGAAAGTGTACGGAGTATTTTAGAGATGTACTTAATCGATCGCAAATGTCGTTTTGTGGATATATCTGTTTATCTCGACGTATTTTGCAGGAATTTTTAGCATGCGTTTTCTCGCTTCTGACGTCATTAAAAAGAGATGAATGATGCGACTCCCCAGGAGCCTTAAGGGCTGTGTTCCAAAATTCTACTTGGTGGGTAGAGTACATTTAATTGACCAATTATGATAAAGAAATCCTAGTTATCTTTGTTTTTATTAGTCAATGAAATGTTACTCTACCTATCGAGTAGAGTTTTGGAACGCAGCTCAGCAGATTTTTAGGGTGGAGTTCCATATTTTCGGCACGTATTTTCGCGTAACGCGTAACCGCGTAACCAGTCACATCTTTCTATTCTTTTAGAAGTTCCAACAGAAATACTATACGTCGCAGTTTATTGGTTACGCGCTTACGTGGTACGCGGAAAATACATGTCATGGGACTCCACCCTTAAACACACGTACGTTTATAAGTGCGCGCGCGCTTCTGACTTTCAAACTTTCATTATTATTCCGGTAAAATCCACCGTATTAATCGTTTCAAACTCGTTTCAGTGAAAACAGTTAACGCATAATTACGTAAAGCGAAGTATATACTCACATACATAGCGTGCATCACTTACATTTGATTGCAACCGTTGAATCGCAGCAGTCAGTCGAGCGAGAACAGTCAGGGCTGGATGTGAACAGGGCGCGTCATCCTGATATCTCGCCAAAAACTGTGCCGCTTGCTCACGCACCCACGCTTTCGCCTTATCCCGGTTCCCGCCGGTTAAGCTCGGATTACTCGGTGGTTTCGACAGGCTCGTCGACGAGCTTGAGTCTCTCTTGTCGCTGGTGGAACTGGACGAGGATGATTTGCGGCCCCATCTGGCTGGATTGAGATTGCCCAGAAATCGGTGGTTTTTGGGAGTGAATCCGGTGAAAAGGGATTCCGGCTGTTGCGCTTGTTGCGGAGTAGCGCCTCCCAATCTCGAGAAACGACCTTTCTTGTTCTGTCGTTTCCTCTTCAGCACGTCACCGATCCTTCTGAGGAAAAAGAAAGAAAAGATACAATAGTTCGTAAGAGCGATATGATTATCTTTTGACGGCGGTTAAAGTTGACACTAACAGATGAGTCTGCGGTGTGCTCGGCTCATCCACGTTGCTGCTCAGTTCCGTTCTGTGTGGTTCCAACGAAGCGGCGATGTTTGTGTTATGTTGGCATGATGCGATAGTACCGAACAATATATTGCCGTTCGTGGATGGCGAGACAACAGGAGACGTGGCAC
>NW_022639463.1:572840-634861 GCF_010583005.1 Odontomachus brunneus
TCGGTATATTTCTATTTGAAAAACGCTTTGTTCACATTAACACTTTTTCAGTTTAGTTCAGTCTCATTCGGGTAAAAGAGCAACATAATATTTGTGTCAATTTCATTGAGGTTTCCATCAAAACCTGTGGCGAGTTATCGTGAGGATAAAAAAGAAACAAATTATTACCAAAGTATCATCGATATCGTCCTCGCTGTTGTCGTCATCACTAACCATCGACTCAGCATCTCGTATTCTACCGTACCCACGTACCATCAAATATCGTTCGATTGCTTGTACTAGCGCCAACGGATCAATCTTCACAGGACCACCCTTCCATTGTTTCAAGTTATTGCAGTCCGGGTGACGTTGAAGATTACACTATAATTCGTATGAATCATGTCGTCAGTCGATAATTCGACTGAATAGAGTTAAAACTTTCGAGTTAAAGAGATTGCCAATAAATTACACGCACCTTAAGTTGATGGGTGTTGAAGAACTTAAGAGCGCTGGTGCCGCCACGACCAGCACCGGAACCGGCTGGTAGGTCATGGACTTTCACTGGAAATTGTTCCAATTGCGCGACGCAACTGTTCAGCTTCGCTACCAGAGCACCGAATGCTCCGGGATTAAGATCCATGATATCGTTGTTTTGTTGCATCTGCAAACGAGGATGCGAACGCGTGTTTTAAACAGTGTGGAAGAGATGAGAATACAATATGGGAAAGAGACTGATGTTTCGCTTACGGTCGACTCCGCAAACAATTTCCAGAACATACGAAGGCGATCGTAACGATTGCCAGGCGCATCTGTAGTAGTGAGGTAGTTCAATAGAGCCTTAATGAGACCGCTGTAATTCATCTCGAAGGGCGATATATCGCTTTCGAGAACTATGTCCCGCAATTCCGTGAGTGCTGACAACATTTCGTCCAATTCCTGCGAACGTATATTGTACCACTGTTAATATGGGAGACTCGAGTGTCTTCACTTTAAAATTAAATTTTGTAGAACCATTTTCTCTTCATTGTTTTCAAGTTGTGAATCTTAGAGTCAAACTTAAGGCTCCTGGGGAGTCGCATCATCCATCTCTTTTTAATGACGTCAGAAGCGAGAAAATGCATGCTAAAAATTCCTGCAAAATACGTCGAGATAAACAGATATATCCACAAAACGACATTTGCGATCGATTAAGTACATCTCTAAAATACTCCGTACACTTTCCTTTTGTTCTAACAATCAACAGATAATTATAAAATAAATGTGACGTGCAATCGTCTTTTCTAACCTAATTTCCTCATTATCTTGTCATATTAATTTTCCGATTATCTATTGATTTTTAGAACAAAAGGAAAGTGTACGGAGTATTTTAGAGATGTACTTAATCGATCGCAAATGTCGTTTTGTGGATATATCTGTTTATCTCGACGTATTTTGCAGGAATTTTTAGCATGCGTTTTCTCGCTTCTGACGTCATTAAAAAGAGATGAATGATGCGACTCCCCAGGAGCCTTAAGGGCTGTGTTCCAAAATTCTACTTGGTGGGTAGAGTACATTTAATTGACCAATTATGATAAAGAAATCCTAGTTATCTTTGTTTTTATTAGTCAATGAAATGTTACTCTACCTATCGAGTAGAGTTTTGGAACGCAGCTCAGCAGATTTTTAGGGTGGAGTTCCATATTTTCGGCACGTATTTTCGCGTAACGCGTAACCGCGTAACCAGTCACATCTTTCTATTCTTTTAGAAGTTCCAACAGAAATACTATACGTCGCAGTTTATTGGTTACGCGCTTACGTGGTACGCGGAAAATACATGTCATGGGACTCCACCCTTAAACACACGTACGTTTATAAGTGCGCGCGCGCTTCTGACTTTCAAACTTTCATTATTATTCCGGTAAAATCCACCGTATTAATCGTTTCAAACTCGTTTCAGTGAAAACAGTTAACGCATAATTACGTAAAGCGAAGTATATACTCACATACATAGCGTGCATCACTTACATTTGATTGCAACCGTTGAATCGCAGCAGTCAGTCGAGCGAGAACAGTCAGGGCTGGATGTGAACAGGGCGCGTCATCCTGATATCTCGCCAAAAACTGTGCCGCTTGCTCACGCACCCACGCTTTCGCCTTATCCCGGTTCCCGCCGGTTAAGCTCGGATTACTCGGTGGTTTCGACAGGCTCGTCGACGAGCTTGAGTCTCTCTTGTCGCTGGTGGAACTGGACGAGGATGATTTGCGGCCCCATCTGGCTGGATTGAGATTGCCCAGAAATCGGTGGTTTTTGGGAGTGAATCCGGTGAAAAGGGATTCCGGCTGTTGCGCTTGTTGCGGAGTAGCGCCTCCCAATCTCGAGAAACGACCTTTCTTGTTCTGTCGTTTCCTCTTCAGCACGTCACCGATCCTTCTGAGGAAAAAGAAAGAAAAGATACAATAGTTCGTAAGAGCGATATGATTATCTTTTGACGGCGGTTAAAGTTGACACTAACAGATGAGTCTGCGGTGTGCTCGGCTCATCCACGTTGCTGCTCAGTTCCGTTCTGTGTGGTTCCAACGAAGCGGCGATGTTTGTGTTATGTTGGCATGATGCGATAGTACCGAACAATATATTGCCGTTCGTGGATGGCGAGACAACAGGAGACGTGGCACTACTAGAAGACAACATTGCGGTGGAAGAAAGTGGTGTATTAGACGGACCTGGCTGTGGGCTTGGTAAGGATGTACCTAAATATAACGTAAAGTGTCCTATGAAGAAGTATGTCTATCGTGTATATCGTGATAAAAACATACAGTGGTATAAACCGCATAATTCGGCTCGTTAAATTGTCGATTGACAATGCGAGGCGATGCTGACACTGTGCGCTAAATGCAATTACCAGAAGGGCACTTGGGTGGTGAAACACCGAGAGGTACTTCAGGATCCGCTAATTGACGAACTTGATGAAGTACACCTTCACGATGAAAATGAACCCCAAATACTTGTGGCAACCTCTTCATCAAGATACTCGCCATTTGAAGAGCCCCGATAACTATACGCAAATCTTGTGACGCTAGCATACCAGCTATATGCGACGAAACCACTTGATTCTTTAGAACATCCTGTATACGATAAAACACTCGGTGTTAGAATCCGTATCGCGGAAACACCATTGAAATTGACGTTCATCATTCTACATCAAGTTTTACCTTAAGTAAGTCAGTTGAGGCGTAATATACCATACGAAGAAGCGCTCGGAGACATTTGCACTTCACAGCAGGCCCTGCTGAGCTACTATAAACCTCGTATAATACAGAGAATAAAGTTCGAATAAAAGACACTAGCCATTCGTTCGTTTCGATTACCGGAGGCACGACATCCATACTGTAATTCAATATGCATGACGATTATGACTTAATAAATTACCGCATATTTTCTTACGAAAAGAAAGAATCGGTCGCTATGTGACTCATACCTAGATGAGCAAGTAGGACTCTTTCCCTCAGTAGGATTGGCGTTTACTCTGCGAAATATACTTCTTGCCATTCCCATATCCTCGTTAATTTGTTTCATCACAGTCAGATCTATAGTGTAAGTTCGTCCTAAAGTGGAAAGGCATATCTCATCTTCGCCATTCTGAAACGCCATCTAAAAGACACGTAGGCAATTTGTATTACGACATTACTTATCAATTGTCAATTATCGCTGTATGTGTATGTATAGTTCAGTTACCTCGATAATTCTAGAATCTATAGTACTGAACGGATGGCAACAGTGTCTTTCATCGCGCCATTCCCAGTGGACAGTTTCTTGCTGATTGCTGGTCCTTTCGAGTAAACTATTTACACTGAATATCCCATCTGTTGGTAATGGAGGCATAAGTTCCTCGATTAAACACGTAATTTCGAACCATTCCTGTGGGGAACGCGATACCAACTCCACATCTTCCGTTTTAACTTCCAGAGATCCGGTTAAAAGATAACTTAACGTGAAAGCTATATTTTGCTGCAGTAACAACTGCGCCAGATCGGGACAGCGATTGGATATCACAGAGAGCATTCGTAATACAGTTATGAAATTGCCAATGCTATTAACCGGTGGCGTAATCATAAGCTACAATAGAGAAGATATGGAATAATGTATAAATGACGCTGAGATTCAGATTATTTCAGATTATTCAACGATAAGTATATGTATAAATGTACACGATTAGATATATATTCAGCTTTTGCTTACGTACCAGCTGTTGCAAATTTTGCAGGAGTTCGGCATTGATAATCTTATGCAGCATAACAGGATCGTGTTGGAAACTGTCGACTAATCGACTGAACGCTTGGCATACGCACTCGACGCTCTTCTTATCCTGATTCGTTAATCTGCTTGTTAATAATGGCAAACTGTCTACTACCAAGTGGAAATCATCCGGATGGAGATTTTGACAACAATTTGCGGTAATCGTTAATGCCGCACGTTGCGCGGTAATATTGAAAAAATCAACGAATTTCAAACAGGCTGATACACCACCCTAAAAGATAACGGAAAGACCATTGATCGCAACATTAAAAGGTACACCAGTTGTGGATCATGATATCGTATAGAATAGTCGGACTACATATCTGCGTTGTGCTTGTAAATATCTTGTGATATCTCGTGAAATTGTGTAAAATATTAATACTTCTATACGTACCGCGTGTAAGATTGTTTTGCTATGTCTGCGTGACAACATGGCCAATGCTGTCAAACACTGTTCGGCCACATCCATACATTCGATTGATTCTAGCTTTTGCAAAAACACTGGCACTGCGTCGACTACAACAGTGGACGACCGTGGCAATGCTTCCATCATGTATGTAAGGGCGCGACACGCATGGGTCATTATCACAAAATTATGTTCAATTCCCAATAAATTAATTAAAGCTGCGACCACTTGTTTGACAGGAAACCCTGTTAAAGTATCCTCGTTTCCCATCACAAGAATTTCCCCCATACCGATAACAGCTTGCAATTGTTCCCCTTCATCGTCGGCATTTTGTAAACCGGGAAGTAACTGTTGTGCTTTAGCAGCTGAAATTTATCAAAAAAGTTAGATAACGTATAAAATAGCTCATATAAAATATTAAAAGCAATTTACCCGACAATTATAAGAAATAGATAAAATATTGTTTTCAGTTCATGTGTATGTGTGTAGATGATACAATGTTTTCCGTATCTCTTAAGCCTGATCTACAATATGCTCTTTGCGTTCTGTTTCTTTTATTTTTTTCTGGCTTAAAGCTTGAGATTTGAGTCAGAAAAAGATAAAGAGAAAGAAGTAGGAAGCAAAGAGCATATTGTAGATCAGGCTTTTCGCTAAAGTAAGAAAAAGTACTCGAAACATAATATGACAACGTGATCTTTTTTTATGAAATTTGTGATATCATCGTGGTAATTAGCCAATTATCTATTATTATATCTTTATACCAGCAGTCGCACCCATGCTTCTATTCAGTAAGTGCTGCATTCGTGGTCCTAACGCTCCGAATACGTGAGGTGGAAGGCCCCTAGCCTCCAACAACGCTTGCAATCGTCCAACTTCTCCGTCATCGCTCTCACTATCACCAGTGGTGCCCGACATACCGGATGGTCCTCCACTTGCTTCATATGCAAATACGAAGATTGGTGTTTTAAATTTCTGCGTAGCTCTTGGCGCATATCGCGATTATTATAGCGTTAAGCTCATCGACAGTGACTTACCGGTGGCGGATGTGGCGGTAGATGCCGATTCCTCTTCACCAGTGGTTGAGACTAGCTGGCTACCAGGGACAGAGGACGATACTGATGTCGGTGTAGCGCTGATAGAATCACTACCTGACATCACACTACTCAATCCACCGGAGCCACTCTCAACCACCGGCGGCTTTCTCACTCGTGATGACGAGCGATGCCTGCAACAAAGTGTGGATTATGTACGCGTGTATGTGTGCGTGTCCGAGACAAAGCTCATAATTGTTTTTCTTTCTTTTTTTCTTTAAACCGATTATATGTAGCGTAACGTACGAGAAAGTAGTCTGAAGAAAACATAGCTAGTGTATAGTATAAACGTTAATAAGAGAAGAAAAGAGAGCTAGAAAAGAAATGTTGTTTTATATCTAAGAGACTTGAATATTTTTGAAAAGTATTACCATCTCAAGCACGGAACCGAGAATGGTTTTCGCCAATAACCGCAAATAACTAAAAATTTTCTACTACAATACAAAGATTAGGGATACTTATTTGAGCGCAGCCTGAGAGTTTTGTCTCGGACAAGTTTCCGATGAGTGAATGACCATTCGAGAGAAACACTTTGAGGTATTCAGTCTATTATTACCTGGAACTTGAACAGGAACCCGTTGTAGAGTCTTTCTTGTGATGCTTGCCTGAAGTTTTGTTATTTGATAGTAGTTCTTTGTACTGCTCGCTAGAAGTCTTCCCTCGTGAGCGTAGCAAATGCTTGTGTGTAGAATGAGGGTGTGCTGGGTTGGCAGAAACGGTGGCAGACACAGGTGGATTGGCAGTGGCTGTCGATGCGATGCCACTCGTGCCTGCCCCGTCATGTGCCAACGCACCCCCACCACTCTCCACAGAGTTGCTGGCTGCGTTACCCACTCTGACGCTGGACTTCACACCTTGACTGGAAGCTTGACTGCTCGTACTGCTGCTCGTGCAAGTTGCACCTCCGTGGGACTTTGAATCTAAAATATTCAAATGTCACACGATCATTGAGATATGCAAGCAAATACTAACTTTCTGCATTTTTAACTAACTAACTGCACGCAATGCTGTGCACAGATTGTCATAATTTTCAGAATGAATGTCAAACTTGCTGTACAAGTACATAGCATTTTCAGTATTTACGACATGTTCAATGCACAGGTAAGATGTTTTTAGAAAAAGAACAACATTTCAAGCCTGTTTCAATCTTGTGCACAATTCAAAATATCAAACATTTTCGCAAGTTCGATGAATATCAGTGATGTATGATTTTTATTGTGATGGATATATATATATATATATATATATATATATATATATATATATATATATATATATATATATATATGTGTATAAAATTTCACCTGCTAATTATAAGAGTAGATATTCGTCTGTTTATTAATAAATACTCTTAACATAAAATTTCTAGATAGTATATTTTCATTTGACTAGTATCATTATATGGATATTATATACAGATGTATCAAATGTCGTACACTTAAAACATAGAATACAAAAGCTATAAAAAAGATAATATTTGCTTAAATATTATTGAAAAAATGCGAATTTTATTCAAAAAATGTCAATACTGGTATTTTTAACGTTCAATATGAAAAAACTGCGAAGAAATGCCAAAATTATCAATAACTCAAATAATGCTTTTTTTTACACATTCTGTATAGTACAACATACATAATTTTTGTCAAACGAAATGTAACATTATGTAACATTAATTTTAATCTCTCTAATTCCAATTGGTTAAAAAAATAAATTTTAAAGTGATTAATTATCGGAGGTAAAGATTAATGATTATGTGTATGATAAAAGATTGATAACAAGAATAGTAGTAATAAAACAAGAGTAAAAGTTGACTTTAGAAAGAGATAAAAGTTTCCCTTAACGGAGAAAAATGTTTCAAAAATTTTCGATTGCGCGCGCGCGCTGCAGGTATTGTATCACTTAAATTAGGAAGTATCCCAGATTCGTCCCATCCTTCCTTTTATAGATACATTTATCAATTTGGGAGAAGACGATAATGGATATCGTACAATTAGGTTTGGACCAAAGGGAAAACGACAATAACTATATTTGTTAGAGAACACATACTCACCTCCTTTGAATTACCCTTCATCAATATTGGTTTGTTATTAAAATGTACGAATTTTCAAATATATAAGAAGGAAATAGAAATAATAACTTTAATCCTAATATTGGAATAAAACATACAACCTGTAGGTAACATATGCAATTTTAAACAATAATATTCTTATGACATCAATGTAATTTTTATAACAACACTATACTTGGTTTTATTTGATTATTAAATATTTATTTAGTCTTATGCAGCATATGTTTATATAAAACTGTACGAAAATGTTTGGAAGCAGTTTTCATAAAATTTTAGCACAGTATTCATTCAATAGTATTTATGAAAAATAATGTCGCAATTTCTTCAATTGCTAATAATCATTCCACTATGCATATAATAAAAGTTCACAAAGTTTAAGAAGTTTAGGTTTAATGCTTCAATATTCTCGTCAAACAAAATGATATCGAATCTTGATATGTGTGCATTGATGCACTTCGTATAAATGATATAATGGTGATTATATATCGAAATTAATTAACATATTGTAAACGTATATTGTAATAGTCAGAATCATATCTCTCCTAAATATTTACATAACTAATATCATGCATAAATAAAACCTGACATACGAGTTTGCCTGACAATGATTATAGTAAGTGATGATACTTGCATATGGATGTAGGGAATATAAGTTCAGAATGGAGTTCAATGACTCTGATATTCGCTTAAAGACATCTACTCACGAACTTGTAAGAGAAAATAAGGGGAAGAAAATTGTGGTACGAAGTGTGTACTCCTTAAGCTTACCTTCTTGATGGTACGTTTGTGTTGATATTGGAAAAAGTGCTTTGACAGCAGACACAAATCCTTCCAGACATTCGCTCATCCTCAGGCCTAATGATACAGTCTGATCTATGACTCTTATTTTGATAACGCTTGCGCTTTTTTGTTAACTTTACTATATCTTTTATTGAAATATATTTTCTCATATAAGCCTCTATATTTTAATAACTTTGTCTCTCATCGTATAAAATCTCACTATCAGTTTTCAAATTCATTGTAATGGTTTTACCAGTTTCTCTCTATACTCTTGCATTACACACAATACTGTGTCATTAATTTCCAATTTTTGTGTTCCATCGTTAGATCAAATATATTACATCAAGCTCACAACATCATTACGCCAAGTGTACAGAATAGCTGTATGTTACTATTATTAATTAATATACTTATCATACAATGTCTTCTTTATGTGATGTGTATCACACACAACAGAGTTTAGACGAATTCTTCAGAATTTCGTCATGTTATTAGTTTCATCACATTAAATTCCTAATAGTGATTTCAAAAGTCTACTAAAGGACAAGTCAGCAGGCGTTGTAAAAAGAGATATGTGTATATGTGTTGGTATGTGTACGTGTGAACGTGTATCCGAGTAAATATGGAAATACATGTCCCACAAGATCTTGTTGGGGTTTATGTAACTATAGGTTAGGTCTAAGATACTACCTAACTACGCGATTTGTTCTTTCTTGTTTTTGTATGTGCAATGTTATACACATTGTTCCTATCAGGTTTGTATATTTACTATTCTTCTTTTATAGCAATTATCACAAGTCAGTTAGATGCAAAAAATACATCATCTTTTGAAATAACACAACAGTTAACTCGGTAAATACAGTAGCTACACAAGTAGCTGTGAATAAAAAAAAAAAGAAAAAAAAAACTTTTTTAGTATTGTAATGTTTGTTGTGAATTACTTGCTGAGCACTGAGTTTATTAGTTTACTTTTGTGTTTCTTGATGTAAATTAAATATTAACGAGTGTATTAACTCACTGAACTTTGAATCACACATACAGAAATATCCTTTATCGTTAATGTTAAGAAACATAAAGTAACATAAAGCAAGAAAAAAAAAGGGATAAACTTTTGTTAATACATAGACGCAATCACATGTACCATTAAAATCTCTGATTTACGAATATTGTTGTTAGTTTAAGGTCTTTGTGTGTGATCAATTTAAACTGTACTAAAACAAAACTGTATTCTCATACAAATCACACATCGTATCTTCTTGCAATCGGTAAGAATGCGAGTAAAAAAACTGAAGTATATACTAACCTCGTCCTCTCGATGTGGATGGATGACTAGTGAGTGACGTCGTACTTGAGGAAGGTACCACGTCGCTGAAGGTGGCAGCTGTCTTCCGGCTATATCCACTGGATAATGACAGATCGTAACTGCTATTTCCTTGTGTCAATGCTTGTGGATTTTGTGGTGTACGAGAACGGGTTCGTGATGCCACACAATCGGTGGCTGTTAAATTTAACTCCGGCAAATTTGTCCTTGCTGCACTACGCACCCTCGTACTGCTACTACTGATATTGTAGCTGGCTTGATGAACTTTATGCGGCCTCCAGTTGGTATCTGTTTCAAAAATATTACCAAATTACACTTATATGTGAGACTAACTGATAAAACGCTAACTAAACTTTCATCTTACATTAATAATAATCTCATGTTGATCATAATCTCAATTCTATAGAAAGAGACTTGTGATCTGTTCTTTTTAACTGCGCTGCTGAACTGCAATAAGTTAGAATGAAAGAAAATATACTTATCTCAATATAACTTATTACACTTCAGCAGTACAGCTAAAAAGAACAGACCAAAGATCTAGGAGGAATCTCAAACAGCAAGCTCAAAGAAAAGAAAAATGCATGCATGTACACCACTGTGTGTAACAATAACGAAGAAAAATTGTTGGTTGCCAAGATTGCGCAACAATGTCACATACAATAATGTACAATATTGAACAGAAAGAAATTGTGACGAAACACTTTATCTCTCTATAGATAGATACATTATAAATGTATCAGCATGCTCGTACCTGGATAAGATTCTAAGCCAGCTCCATGACTTCTTCGTTCACTTCTGAGTCTGACTTCCCCTTTGGAAGAATCGATCGAATGTGTGTGCGCTGTATTACTGACAACTTGGGACGTCTGTGGGTCGCCAGTGATCTGTCTACGTCTCTTCTCCTCCACCGTATCTGAGATTGCACTGGTACTTTGTCGTTTTCTGTAACCACTGTAACCACTGCTAGAGCTTTTCCCCCTAACTTTAGAGGTGTCTGCTGCAGCACTGGCCTTCTCTACAGACCCCCCTGATGACGACTGATCTTGTTGATCTGCCATAGATTAATCGACTCATGCCACTATTCTGTCTGTAAAGAGACAACAGAAACACAAAGGTAGTTCTTCTCTTATCGCGATGAGGTGGCTCGTTATTTTCTGTTACACGTCCAATGATGTTGTTCACACAATGTGTACAGCAAAACTTGTCGAATCGCGCGGACAATCTCGAAAATCGACCGAGGATCTTGTTTTCTACGTAGCTTTCTCATCGATTACGCATATCGCACGCAGACACACGCACAACGCGAACGCGAAATAATTTCCGCGAACGAATTTCGACGAGATAGATCGGATATTAATCTTAGGAGACGAAGGGAGACGAAATTGGGGTCAGGTTGGTGTGTCAAGTCGTAAATTACCACCCAAGTCTACGTTTCCGTGCAAGACGTAACAAGACGCGAGAAGAACGACACAATGGAGAAGAGCGAACGCTATTAGGTATATATTTCGGAGTGCGTAGAGACTTGCAGTCAGACAAACGGACCCAGCTCTCTCGCGCGCGCTCGCAAATACGAAGTTTCCTTGTTCCGAGCTTCTTTGTTGGAGGAAAACATTAACAACGCTATCAGGCTCACGGAGCAGTTTACTTTCGATTATCGCTCGCGCTCGAAGTCCAAGCAAGAAGTCGCGCGCACACGGTCTGGCGCGAGCACTGGAACGAAGAGAGGCCTATTTATTGCGCGCACAGCCAGGTGTTACATCTAAATGAGCATACAAAGGAAGGATTTAAATGTCCGTTCGGTCGCGCTCGGCGATTTTATCGTTGTTGCTTGTCCGCGCGACTTGTGCACTGCCACGCGATATACAACACAAACTGCTTGGCAGCAGTGTTGGTAGTGGTAATGGTTAATAGTGGTAGTAGTGGTGTAGTAGCAGCAGCAGCAGCAGTAGCAGCAGCGACAGCGGCGGCGGCGACAGTGGGTAGCAGCACGACGACGCCAGCGATATCGATATCGCGATTTCTAACAAAAAAAATCCTCGTGCCTTGGCGAGGCGAGCCATATGCGGTCGGATAACAAGAGCGTGACTAAATAAAACGGTCGGAGCGCGATACGCAATTAATGTTTTCCCCCAGCAGTAGACGACGGCCGCGGCGAGGAGATAGTAACGAACCGAGAATCATAACAAACACTACGACTGGCTAACTGCACCGTTCTCGTCTCCATCCGTCCGTATTCCTTCCTTCGTCCGTCTGTCCTTCCGTCCGCGCGTTATCAGTGCCTAACGCGGAATTGTGTCGTTGACATGACGGCGAAATCCGCTTTCCCGAGGAGGAGGAGTCGCGATAAAGGTACAAAGAAGAATTCGGGGTTCAACGCGCGTCGCTCTTCCTTCTTTATCCGTGCTGCTCGGAGCCAGAGGCTACTTTGAACGAGCGTAACAAAGACTCATGCGTGCGCGCGCGAGAGCGAACGAGAGAGAGAGAGAGAGAGAGAGAGAGAGAGAGAGAGAGTGCAAACGAGCGAGCGAGCGAGTGAGTGAGCAAGCAAGCGAACGAAGGAACGAACGAGCGAGCGAACCAGCCACCATTTGCGCTCACGAGCGAGTAATGGAGGACGGGTTCTCTCCTCTCTCGTCCCACTCTGTCCGCGCTCTGCTCTCTGTCGCTCTGTCGGTCTCTGTGACCTCAGGTTGAGGTCCTCCAAAAAAGAGAAGCCCCTCTTCTTCCTTTCCCCTCTAGCTCTTCTGCCACCCTTCCCTCGCGACTGCCCACTGCTAGCTCACTCGCTCGCTCGCTCGCTCGACCACGGTCCCTCCTTCCACCCTATTCGCTGCTCTCCGACGTTCTCTTCGACTCGTCGTAGAGTAGTTTCGAAAGAAAGGAGAGAAAGAGAGAAAGAAGGGATAGTATGTATGTGTGTATATGTATATATATATATATGTATATATATATATGAGAAAGAGAGAGGAAAGGCAGCTAACCGATGCACCCTTTTACCTGAATGTCGGGAAAACATGCCCAGGACATCGCGCGACTTCTGCGGAACGTATCTCTCGTGCTCGTTGTTGCGACGTTTCCTTATTGTCTTGGAGTGCACGAGCACAGGACAGACGTACGCACATACACACACACGCACGCACGCACGCACGCATGCACGCACGTAGGTAGATGGCTGACGTATAGATACGATGTTCGGAGAAGTTCGCGAGCGAGAAAGAGACAGAAAGAGGGACAGAGAGTGGCTATCCGTACACGGTGCGGGCGATGAGCGTGCACACACCACCGTCGACGACGACGACGACGACGACGACGACGACGACGACGTACAAACAAACACGAACGAAGCGACACACTGAACACATTGAGCCGCACTGAAGGCGAATCGGCGGAATGCGACGGGTTATCGGGCTCGGGTTGGTTAGAATTGGGAGGCCGGAGGATGCTCCGCCCCCGTTCGTTCGGCGAACGTCACACGCTGGCCAGCGGGCGAGCAAGCGGAGCACGCACGCACGCACGCACGCACGCTCGCACGCACGCATGCACGCACGAACGCAGGCAGACAACAGACAGGTAAATAGGCTAACAACGCAGGCGAGCAATCGGACAAGACTGGCCACAGGCAGGCAGGCACACACGCGCGCGCGCACGCATGCACGCACGCACGCACGCCGTCGTCGTCGTGTTACAGAACGGAGCGCTGCGGTGCAGTGCGTTCGAAAACTCGCCGCGTCGCGGCGCGCCAGTACGGCGGCAGCACTGCGGTGCGGCGCGAACGGCCATCTTGTTCAACCGTTTTTTAAATTTTCACTTTTACTCGAGTCGCGAGCGACGCGTAAGCGAACCGGCCTCGATCAGAGACGCTTACATAAATCGGTCGCGCGACACTTTTCCGCGAGAGAAACCGCACATGGGAAATCGCGTCCCTCTCTCTCCCGTCCGTGTTATTACGTGTCGTGCGTCGATCACGTGGTTATTCACTCGCTCACTTGCTTGCTCGCACGTTCGCTCGCTCGCTCACTCGCTCACAACCGATTGATCAAGTTGTCAGTTCTCGAGCACGCGGAACGTGCGAGTCGAGAGAAAAATACACAGCCACGCGTGGCGTTTATGTAACGCGCGTTTATGCGTTTCACGAGCGATACCGTACCTCGGCGTTTTATCGACAGCGGAAATCGATGGCGCTCGGCAATAAGAGAGAAAAAAAGAGCGACTTTGACGACATTCGGCGCGTTAATTATTTCGATGCGAAAGTAACTTACTGACACACGTCATGCGCGATTACCTTGACTTCAAGCTACCGATTGACACGATGGTCGCGTGACGACGCGCAATCGCCCGATGGCGGATGATACAAATTTAAAATCGGGAATTGGCGAAAGCGAGAGGTCGTTTTCTCGCCGTCCAATCTTCCGCTCGTGGAGTGGAACGAAGCTGGCAGGACAGTCCGTTATGTATGAGCACACGCACTCTCCAAGGTCCGGTCGATCGTCGTACTGCGTGCGTTCAAACCGATCGAAATATGCGACGCTGTGACATTATATGGACACGCGAGGAGACGCGTCGTAAACTCGTTTCCCATTGCGTCGTGTTGCGTTGCGTTGCGTTGCGTTGCGTCGCGGACGCAAAACGGGACGCGACGAAAACGAAGCGCAGGTGAGTGCCTCGCGCTTCTCCCCGCGAATTCGCCGAACTACGGGCTCGACGAGGTCGTTTAGGATGTCGTAACAGATGTCAGAGTCTTGACTGTCGTTGTCCGAAGTACTTCGCAGTACGAGAGTACGAGCGAATGAACGGGCTCGGATTGGCTGGCGAGAGCATTTGGCAATTGGCCGCCGATAAACGGCAGACACGATTCACGACAACCGAGCGATGTCAAGGCGAACGCCTTGGCAGGAATCAGCTGTGCGTATGTCTACGCACGTCCGTCTCTCCTGTTCCCGTCCGCGACACACAGTACGTCGGAGCACGCGTCGACAACGCGAAACACAACGGCGTCTCGCGATGCTACGCGACGCGACAAGCGGTCTTGAACACGCGTCTTTTCCCACACGACGGAGAAAAAGTTCGTACTCACCGCAAAAAGGGAGCTCCTCCCCTGGAAGTCGCACTCTCCAGTTACGCAACGCGATGCGCGAGGGGACACGTGAAAATACAGAGTGAGCTGTCAAGTCGATCCCTGCGCGTCGTCTGCTACGAGATATCTCGACCGAAGTGGCTGCAGAAGACGCAGGTGTTCCAGCGCGTTCGAAAGTGCGTGCGTCGCCAGCGCCGTTGGCCGAGGCAGCGCGCTCGTCGTCGCCGATTGGTAGACGTGCGATGAGTCGTACAACGCTGACCAATCAAACAACGCGACGCGAGAACGATCTAGGGCGCGTTCCGTTACAGGCTCGCAACGCTCGCGAGTGTCATTCTATCTTTGTTTAACATCTATGAACAACAAAGATAGAATGACGCTCGCGAGCGTTGCGAGCGTGTAATGGAACGCGCTCCTAGAGGCCATTTCGCTCTTACGAAAAAGATACGAAAAAACCCTCAATTTTGGGTGTTAACACTCAAATTTAAGTGTTTATCCCCAATTTTTGTGTGTACACCCAAAATTGAGGGTTTTTTTCGTAAGGACGGCCTTTATTGCAAACCATTGAACTACATAAGGCTGCTTCCTCACGCGGCGACCAATCACATCTCTCATTTGAATAGCTGATATTCAAATAAAACGATGTGATTGGTCGACGTAAGTTACGCTTACGCAAGTTACGCTGCATGGGGAAGCAGCTTAACAAACGGACACTGCCTTTGTTTTTATCCGAATCGAGAAAAATAATTTTGAGGAGAATCGTCTGTTTTCATGCATAACCTCAATAAAAAATAAGACTACACGTAGGGCTTTAGCGTGTTAACAAGACATGGAGGGCAATTCTTTTTGGAGATAGTCCTCTCCTCATAGTGTTTATTCCAATTAAATCTGTTCTTTTTCACTGACATTGAACTAATGTATATTTATGGGAACAGACATGAAAGAAACAGGTATACAGTTGAGACTGGTCGAGAAAAAGAATTGACTAATCCATAGTATACATGGACTCCGAATGTCCTATATTCTGTCGTCTAATAAAGTGAAGCTAACATCTAGAAAGAGAGCTAGAATAGAGTGCCTATAGTTTTCTTTCTATTTTGTCACTTTTTTGTTGCGCGTGCATCTATTTCTCGTTTCCATAATATTATAGAGCGCAACAACACCCCGACTAGACTGGCAAGTAAAAGTTTTATTTAAATTTTATTGCACATTTTGTCTGTGTAGAAAGAGATAGAGAACACACATGGGCTGTACATATTGGCTTTACTTTTCTGGCTGTATGCGGGATCCATACTACCATGGACTAATCACAGTCGAATATTGTAAGAATAATCGGTTATGATTGGCCAATTCTTACGTCTCGCGATGTTTATTGTAGGCTAGACTTTAGGTCGATTCTACAATACGTCGTTTGTCGGAGTTAGTTTCGGTTTAACCGCCGGCAGGATAAGATGTGTCTGAACGAGTTCAGACCGGTGATTTTTGGAAGTTGCCTTGGAACCTACCAAGGCCTTACTCATTTATACTCATCTAAGGATTGGAGAATGGCGTATGGGGATAACCTTTTTCCCCGGAGCCACTAAAGAACAGAACAGGACAGAACAGTTTGTTGGAGTTGGACGTAGTCGATGGTTCAATGAGAGTTTATTTTCCGCAAACGAGTTTTCCTCATTGGATCATCGATATGAAACTATTGTAGAACCGACCTAATAAGTATCTTCGAAACGCGCCGCCATATGTATGTCACCACCAAGTCTGTCAAGCGAGCACAACAGTGACGATTTGTATTTGGGGGAAAATGTATTACGTCTAAAGCCCGGTAAATGATAAATCGCGAAGAGTGAATAACAATCGTCTGTGAATCACTCAAGAGACATGGATATTTAGAGCATGAAATCACGAGTGAAATAAATGTAACTGTACTCGATAGAAATAAGTGATCTCGCTATTTCTATTAGTCGATTTACACGCGTTAATGTACAAAGACGATTAATTACAGTAATTACAATCAAAATCACAATAATGGTGCAGATGCGTGTGTGTTCGTATGTATTTTACAATTAGAATAAATATCACTCCTCTCTCTTTATATATATATCTACGATCGATAGACAATGTTGACATAACGTTAGTTTGTACTGTCGCATTAAACGTCAGATATTCGCCTCATTTTTCATCGATACTATACAGCAATTCCTTCAGGGATTCCACATTTATGGTCTGCAAGGAATCTGCAACGTTCTTGTCACGAGTAAGGTTCTGCTCCATACTTGAATCCACGAGATTCATCTGTGCATTATCAGAGATCTGTGCAAAGTCTGCATAGGAGTCCATCAAATTTTCTTTCTGCTTGGGTGAGGACACTCTCAGGTGCTCCATTTCAAAGGTGGAGGAGGACACGCTGTTCTCAAGCCGTGACATCATTAGTGAAAGGAAATCATTCTTCATGTTAATCTTCTCGTTGCCTAATTCTGTCTTCTCTAGTGTTCCTGAAGATTCCTTGAGTTTGACAGAATCAGGATTATTGGTGCTCCACGTTTTGTTCTTTGAATTTTTGGTGTTATCAGCACTTTCAAATTCCAGGTTTTGTTCCTCCTTCTCCAGAGGCATATTGTTCACCTCTGACTGCAGTGCCAAGACATGTTGTCCTTGCGCATTTATTATCAGTACAAACTTGTTTTCTTCCTTGTCAACAGTATTCACGATCGATTGGCCCTCTGATTGAGAGATGTTGCTCGCCTGCAGCTTGACCGTTTCATCATTGGTCTTCTGTGCAATCGTGTCCGACGATTGCTGCGGATTTCCCTGCACGGGACATTTGTGTGTTCTCTGACTCACCTAGAAGCACAAATCACGCGCATGAGAAACAGTGACGAGCGGGACGTGCGCGGACGCGCGAGAGGAGAAGCTTCTCGCGATTATACGGAGGTATACCTTGTATCGGAAGCTTTTGCCACACAATGTGCACTTATAAGGCATCACTCCCGTGTGAATTCGACGATGGACTAAATACGAAACACGCTGGCGGAAACACTTTCCTGCGGAAGAATCAATACAGGGGCGTACAGGGGGATTACTGTTGTCGTTGTTAAGAGTTCGTACATTTATTCACGCTAACAAAATAACACTGGCCTGCAACATTAGGAGTCTAATGAGTGACATAGAAATTTCCTATGACTCCTGATAGATTTCAAAGCACTCAATTCAATCACAAAAAGTACTTCTCGTCTCTAAATTTGGAGAAAATTGAGGTTAGATTTCTAAAGACATAATTTTATCGATTTTCCAGCTACAGTAACTCTGAAAGTACAGATACTTGGCAGTTCCATTCAAACTCAAAATAAAGCTTTTAGTCAGTACTTTTATTGGAAAAAATCAAACTAAAGGTCATGTCTTAATTTATGACGTTAGAAGTCGGAAAATACACGCGCTAAAAGTTCTTACAATATATATAGAAACAAAAAGACATATTCGTAATATGACACTTGCAAACGATCAAGCAGATGTGTAAAATAGTCCGAACACTCTCCTTTTTTCTAAAAATCTATAAAAACCGTAGAATTAACATAACAAAATCATGAGACAATGTTGATTGGATCAGATTGTATGTCACTTTAATTTTACAGAAATTTACTGATTGTTAGAGCAAAAGGTAAGAGTTTGGATTAATTGTAGATACACCCGATCGATTGTCAATTTATGGATATATTTTTCTATTTCGATATATTTTGCAAAAATTTATATAGTACGTTTTGTATTTTCTCGTCTCTGACGTCATCAATCGAGAGATTCAGTACACCAAAATCTAGGAACCGCAAAAAAGTCCCGTGTTACTCATCAGACCTGTAATTTTGCAGGTCAGCATGTAATCGGCGTTTCTTTTTGGAAATTACCTGTTCTCAAGGTCATGCACAGCGCGCACGCACGCAGCACAATATTACAGACACTAGCCAAACGAGAACACGGTAATCGGTGTTAGGTTGTTAGTCAATCCGAAATCCAGCGAGCGCCGTGGATCTGTTAACAACACGTCGCGTTCAGCTCGTCGCGTTCAGCTCGCCGCGTTCAACTCTCTCTCCGCGTGCTCTCTCCCCAACGTACCGCATGTTTCACACGCGAACGGTTTCTCGCCGGTGTGAATTCTCTCGTGGTTGTGCAACGTGGAGAGCTCCTTGAACGATCTGCCGCAGGTCGCGCAGGTGTGAGGCTTGTCGTCCTTGTGGTAGAGCCGGTGCTTGTGATATGACTGCTGGAAGGTGAAGTTCTTGTCGCAGATCTTACACTTGTACGGCATCTCGCCGGAGTGCAGCCGTTTGTGCTTCTTCAGGAAGTATTTGGTCGTGAACATCTTGCTGCAGACGTCGCACTCCCACTGCTTGCCCTCGTGTGTTTTCAGATGCTGCATCACGTGTTGCTCCTGTCGCAAAACACAAGGCGGGATTATCGGTTTGCAAATGAACGTTTACATTACGATAGAAAAAAAAGACCAAACCAGGATAAAATTCTCACTTTCTTGAATCTCTTTCCGCACGTGGGGCAGTTGTACCCGACATCTCCGTGTGCTAATTCCATTTGGCCGTCTTTAGGTAGAGAACCTGCGTATCGACATTATTAGAACGAAGATATTTCGTTGGGTAAGCTAATATTTCTTCTAAGACTCTCCCGGCTAATTGCCGCAATTATTTTGATTTGTGATGTCAGGAAAACAAGAGAATACAAAATTCTTCAAGAGTACATTGAAATAAAAAGATATATTCAAGAAATGACATTTGCTATCGATTAAAATACTAAGAACACTTCTCTAAATAAAATCAAAGTGGAGGTAGCAATTACTTGCCTAAATTGTGGCCGATATGCACGACTCTCATGTGCACCATTAAACTGCCCCTCATCTTGAATACCTTAGAACACAGGTGACACGAATAATTTTTCAGAACTTTCCTCGAGACGTTCTCCGACTCCTGCTCGTGCACCAGCTGCTGATGCAGTGCCAAGATATTCACGTCGGGAAAGTGGAAGCCGCATATGTCGCATCGTTCCGTCCTCTCCTTCGGCGTGGCGCTTTGGAGAATCTTGGCGCACGTTTGCGCTATCCTCCTCTGCTCCTTTGAGCTGTGATCTTGATCTTCAGCGTTCGTCTCGTTCGCATCGCGAGGGCTCTGCTTGTCGTCGTGCCGTTGTTGGAGCGACGCGTCCACGCAACAAATCGGCACTGCATCCTCGATCGATCGGAAGTCGGAAAGGTCGTTTTCTTTGCTCATTAAATTCATCATCGGTCGCTCTTTTGCGACGCGTCGATTCGACTCTGCGCACTCGACAGCTTGGTAGACGTTGGCCTCCACAGTTGCTGTCACCTTTGCCGCGATCAGAGACCTCTGCTTTTCCATCCAATCGTCGGCGAAGTCTGACACGCTCACGGTCTTCTCCGTCTGTGCATTTTCCTCGGGCACATTCAGCTCCTTGATATCGCTGTTGCAAAAGGATTGCGCGGCGCAGTGTGTCTTCAACACCTCTTGCAGGTTCACAGTTGGTCCGAGCGCTGCAGCCTGATTTTCATTCTGCTGCGGCAGGATATTTATCTTGATCACGTCGTAGTTATAATCCGATACGATCGGTTGAGCTGCGCCTTTCCCGAGCAGATCTCGACTCCGCGCTTGAGATTGGGAATTCATAACATGGATCTTGTTCCCCGCGGCTGATGCTCCAGAGTCCGATGACTCCGTGCAAGTCGCGCTGTTATCGCACGAGGCTTGCGTCTTGCTTAACTCCTGCGTTTTCAACGCGTTCCAATTCTGCGGGGCGACATTGTGCAGATTGTGGACCGCGATCAGACGATCGTCAGGAGGGACAACGTCTGTGTGCTTAGACAACTCCATTGTAGCATTGCTGTTCAGATTAATCGTATGACCGAACAGGTGTATGGTGAGTTTATCTATCCCTAACAACACTTCGTTGCAGACGGGGCAGACGAGGGGTCGAGTCGCTACACTCACAAGCCCAGTTCGCAGAGCGTCGAGTGTCAGGAATCCAGGCTGAGAACACAATGGGCAGGCCAAGAGTCGCGCGCACATTTTGCGCCTGTTGACTGTAATAAAATCTTTTATGTCGTCGTGAATGCACGTTCTGCGTGTATCTGGTCTCTTTTCCTCTCTCTCTCTCTCTCTCTCTCTGTGAAGTGTAATACTTCACAACGGCGTGACACCACGCATTTTGAGCGCCTTCCAAGATTTCGCACTGCAGACAACTGATCGAACGATGCGACTTTAAAACTTAAAACTCCGGTACCGTGAAGTCGTTGGCCTTGTTAGGAGACAACTGGGGTTATGCCTGAACTTGACCCAGTAACTCAAAGCAGAGTTCAGCTCGTTACGACGGTTCGCGAGCCAGTGGTTATTCGAGTAGAATTTCACGAAGCACTCTCACAGACATTGCGTTCGCCGTGTACGCAAAATTCTCACACCTCAAAATCTAAATATAGAAAGCGGTATCTCGGGCATTTACGCGGAATTCCTGTGTATCTTTCGAGGAGTGCACATGATGATGATCTCTGCAAGCTATATTTAGAGCGAGTGGAGGGATATTCAAAGTACTCACGGGTGTCGAATCGGTGTATTTATTAAATGTCACTTAAGTCGTCTATAATTTATAAATTAGAGTCATCGTACAAAAACGTCGTCGTAAGTTTCACTCTCAGCGACATTTATACGGCAGGCTGTCTTTACAGCAGTATTCTCTGCCCGCGGAAAGATTTGTATTCATCCACTCGTCCTTGCAATTCTTGATGAAGAGATAGGCCTGTCGGCAGATATCACGCGCGATGCATTAAAATTTCATGACTTAGTGAAACAATATCGTTTTTACGATAATTTCGCGCAAGTAGAAAAAACAGTAATAAACATATACCCTTTCTTTGTAGCAGTCACGTTCAATAGAAGCGCAGAGAGTTGCAGCGCTGTTCGGCAAATATCTTACTATCTGCAAAGTGCGAATTTAATTCTTCATTATCGACAAATACTCTCGCGTACATGCAGAGGATTGGAATGGCCGCGAAACAAAAAAAATTTATCTGGAGTCAAATAAAAATCGTAATATCAATATAAACATTTAAGAACTTACAACGTCGAGACATTTGTTAGTGCAGAGCTTATTCCCGACAGCGTTGCATAGAAATGAATCCGGATGCTCATGGAGCAGTGCGGGATATCCTTTGGGCTGCTCCTTGCTGCCTTTTTTAAACTGTCCACTTAAAAATACAGCACAAACACAACCGATCGGTTCACTCGAGTTTGTCGATGAGCTAACTGTACTTGAAACATTGTTTCCTTCTGTATAAGAATACGATACGCATAGGACCACCATCACTGATATCAGGAACATTTTTGCCTGGAAATTGAAGCATTATTTAGTCTGGATTATATTAACACCTCTTTTGTATCGAGAATCATTTTGACGTATTACTTATAACGATATCAAAAATATCGAATTCCCTTGACTTGACGAATATCTGCTCGCAATTGTGCGTAACTAACTTGCGCTTACTGCGCGATCTTCGCGAGTACAATAAGACTGATCCTTTAAATTTCATCGAATACATATCACACTCTGTTGTAATATTACCACGAATATAGGTCATACCCGAAGTGCTTACTAAACAAAACTGTATTCTCAGATTCCGCGCAGTAAGGGCGTTCCACTTTGATTGTTTTGACTTATATACGATTTGTACATCAGACATGTGTAAACAGATAATTTTGTCAAGCTTAAAGTTTCACTGATATTTAGATAACAGAAACTCTTTGGCAACACGGCAAGAGAGCTACTAATATATAAATAATTGTAATCGTAAATTATGCAAACATCTCTTTCATTTACTGAGATATGTTAATAAAAAAAATTATTCATATTTTTGTGCATGTATTATATTATACTACAAGATAGAGCATTTTATTAAAAATGTTTACAACTTTCACAATGAGATTTCGAGCAGTAGTTTGCTCTAAAGTTTTCGTTTTCTTCTCGACACAATCTTGTCTCCATTAAAAAAATACTTTATTAATGTTCTTACAACTGACGAGGGATTTATAATATTTTCTTCATGAGCTTTGCTTCTCCTTCCATTACAATCTTGTCTCCATTAGCAATACACATGTAGGTACACATGATGATTTTTCTTACAGACACAATTTTTACTGTAACTTCCACTGTGTCGCCGGCATAACATGGCTTAGGAAACGTAAGATTTTGCTCAATAACTATAGTACCTGGACCAGGTAACTTTGTACCTATTATTCCTGACACTAAGCCATTGAGTAAAGCACCATGCGCAATGTTTTTTGCTGATTCAACATGTATTGGATTATAATCACCTGTCAATTCAGCAAACTTGAGTATGTCGTCATTTGTTATCACTTTGAAAATTGACACTTGGTCTCCTTCTCTCAGATCATTCATGGTTGTGTCAGCAATCAACCTTACTTGCGGCATCCCTGCTGAGCGATTTTTGAGGAACCCAAAGAGAAATTGAATCAGCTTCATATTATTTTTCTTGCGATAAAAATTATATGATATTTATGTATATATGTAACCAAGAGAGAGAGTACAATATATGTACATATGCAGTATTAGTCTTGAATATTTATTCACTGCGAGTTATTTCTTTAATTTTCTCCACTTCACTAGCTTGGCAATAGTCAGTCAAAAATATAGATGCTAAATTTTTAATACGGGTATTTGAGCTGCAGGAATGTTCTAAGATATGTTTCGTTACATCAGCTGATGTTATTTCGTTTTTTGATTCAGATGTAATCAAAAACATCAAAGTAGCAATTGCTGAGAGCACAACATCTTCATCTTGGGAGGAAAGCAGTGATGATACCAATTCGACACCTCGATTACGTAGAATATATATCTTATTAATAGCATCTAAAAAAGAATGAATGTTAAACGATAAAACGCGATAAAATACGTTTTATGCAGGATTTCTTCTGGTTCTATACTTACCTACACACAAGTTGCAAATACCACCAATGGCAAAACGTACTAATCTTAGATTGTCTTCAGACAAAGCAGAAAGAAACAAATCAATTATGGACAACTGTCTTATATATCCGTAGTTTATAGGATCATAAGCGAAGTTTGCCAGATTTGCCAGCACTTGCTCTTTCGCGTCTGTTATAAATAATATGAAAAAAGGTCAAAATGTATCAATAACACTATACGCTAAAATCAGATGTGTGGTACACGTGAAATTGTGTTTACCTTTAGATTTAGTTACTTGATATTCAGTAGCTAAGAGCTTCAAAAAATCATAACGTCCAACACCATTCTTTCCAGTACGTTTTATTAACTGTGCTTTACTTGAGAACATTGAAGTATCGATATCACTCTTCGATCTTTATATATAATTGGATATTCTATATACTAGAGACATTAGATGGAAAACAAAGTAATCTGTTCTGTTCTGTAATGGCTCCGGGGGAAAAGGTTATCCCCATACGCTATTCTCCAATCCTTATAATGAATAGAATAAGGCCTAGGAAGGTCTTAAGCAACGTTCCAAAAATCACAAGGTTCGAACTTACTCGAACACGTCTTATCGTGACGGCAGTTAGGCCGAGACGGAAAACAAAGTAAATAGAGAAGACAAAAACCCCTCATGGCCGTATCATGGCTCTCGCAGCCAGCGCGATTTACGACGCGATACGCAATATGCGATGCGCGATATCCAATGAGCGTACAGCTTTTCCGGAATACCAATACGCTCATTGGATATCGCTCATCGCATATCGTGTGCACGTCGCGCATCGCACTGGCTGCGAGAGCCATCAGAATGCGTTCAGATGGAGAAAGAAATAGCGGAACGGAACAGTTAAAGGGACGTCTACATTGGAAGTAAATAGCAAGAAGTAGGAAGCAAGAGTAAGAAATTGACCAACCACAGTCGAATGTGAGAAGAATAATCAACTATGATTGGTCAATTTCTTATTCTTACTTCCTACTTCTTACTGCTTACTTCCAATGTAGACGTCCCTTAAAGCCTTTGCACGTAGAAAAATTTTAACCGTAAGGTTGTAAGAAAATTGACCAATCACAGTTGATTATTCCTCGAACGCAAGGAGAATAATCAACTCTTGGTTAGGTCAGTTTTCTTACGACTTTACGGTTAAAATTTTTCTACGTGCAAAAGCTCTTAAGACCATTCTACAATAGCTGTAAGAATATGGCTGTAAGGCTGTAAGACTCGAAATGAATTATTTTCATTCGCTGATCGCTCACGTTACAGCTTTACAGCCATATTCTTACAGCTATTGTAGAATGGCCTTTACGGAAAAGAGAACGAAACCGCACGGATCCCATTTAATTACTAGTTACTTTTCCGCATTTACGCGTTTCCGTACGCTCATGTAATCGCACTCTTATTGTAAAAATCCATGCAACAAAAACTGCGGAACGCTTGTGATTGGTTCCGCTCTCGTTCTGCGCTCCGCTATTTCTCTGCATGAGTGTGCACCCTGAGAACACGCGGGTAACATTTCAAGCGCATCTATTTTTGAAAATAATCGACTGTGAATTTGCTTGCTGCTTATGACTAATAGTTTATTGTAGAGGGTTCTTCACAACTTATTGTACATGGTCCTTGTAAATTTAATAAATTGACTCAATATAAAGCGAATCAATATAGCCGTGTAATCAATTTCTATTCGTTGTACGTTGATTTACAATCGAAGAAAGGTATTATATTATACACACACTCTTCTAATCAGGCACCACACTTGCAACATATGCAAAATGCCACATGTGCCAAGTGACGCACGCACTTGTGCGTTGTTTTACAAATATGTTTATTGATGTTTACGTACTATTTAACAATGAGATACGAGTATCTTGTGTGTGAAACTGATCTATGGGCGATCGATCGAGCGTACGACGAGTTGCCCGGGACTGTCCAGGATAGCGATAGATATGACAATATAAGGTGCTCTGCATCGAAGCAACGTCAAAAGCTTTATTTACACAACAATATTGCTAGATACGAAATCGAAAACGAATCGATCATTGTCTTCAAATTTCTGTCGATTTTTAACTTTGCACATGCACAATGGTTGAGAAGAAGGTACATATCCCGCTGAATCACCCGAATCGGGATATTTGCGAGTTTTGTTATGGGTAAATGATTTTTTCTAATAACTGCATTTTGGGGAATTGTTAATGTCTTAGATTCTTATTCTAAGCTTCTCTTTAATTTATAAAAATATCTCTAAGTGTGACCTATAATTGGCCTTTTATTATTAAACCTTCTGATTGATTTATAAGCACATTTTATCAATAAAAAAAGAGTTTAGAATAAGGACCTCAATTTATCGAGCAATTCTGCATGATATATGTAATTGATACATAACAAAAAAGATTTACTCACAGAAATGGCAGATTACCAACTTTGCTGTGATAATTTGTACCATTATTTGCATACTGCAGTGCAGCTCAGGTATTAAGTAACTTACCAGAAAGGGTTAAAATTGGACAAGTAAAGACATTATATGGGATAGGAAAGAAAATAGGGGACAAGAAAGAAAAGTTTCTTCAGACAGGAAAGTATAAAGGATTAGAAATGGTACTGTAATTTTTCATATGGTTATCTTTTTAGTAAAGATACAATTTTTTCTAAATCTTCATGTATATTCCTTCTAAAGAATAGAAAGAATAATCAGAAGAAAAAATATATTATCAGAATGTTAATAAAGATACCTGGCATAGGTCTTAAAAAGGCAAAAGATTTAGCAGATGATATCAAGACACTGGAAGACCTCAAGAAGCACCAAGACAAATTCTCAGCTCGCCAGAGATTAGAATTGAAGTATAGACTGATTGTTATATCGTTGAGTTATCAACGATATAATAAGAAACTGATGTAACAAATATTTTTAGGTACTTTGAAGATTTTAACAAGAAAATGCCTAGAGAAGAGGTCATGAAGATAGAGCAATTGTTGACAGACTCTCAATGAATTAAACTATGAATATCTTGTAACTATTTGTGGAAACTACAGACGTGGCTTGGATGAGACCATTATCACTGCTATTGTTACACATCCCGATTATATATCAAAAGTGCCAACAAGGAACAAAAACATATCCATGAAAGTGATTGTTAAATGGCTCAAAGGTCGAGATTTGGTCGCAGATACGATATCCCTTGGATCTAAAAATTTTGTGGTAAGTAATGAGATCAGTTGGAAAACTTTCAGATCTTTTACTGCATATTTATTTTATAGGGTGCATGTCGATTACCAACATGTATGAAAGAACGTTTCGGAAGACTGAGTATACATTTTGTATTTTACGATCAGTATTATTGCGCCATACTTTATTATACGGGAAATGAAATGTTCAACAAAACTATTAAAAGATACGCGTTACAGCAAAAATACGCCCTCAGTAAATATATGTTAAAATCCAAAGGTAGACTTTGAATATGTATAAACAGTATTTTAAAACTTTGTAACTCGTAAGAGCAATTCATAGATACGGCAATATTATTCTTAGGTGCGTCAGGTAAAACCGAAAATATCACGTGCGAGGAAGATATCTTTAATATCTTGGGCTTGTCATATGAGCTTCCGGGATGCAGAAATTCGTAAATGGTAAAATGGTGTAATATTATTGGCTATGTTGGTATGAGTACGCTATTGAATTTAGATGTTACTTATATCGTTATTTAATGTTTAACGAAAAGTGCCAAATTTACGGCACTAATATTCAAAATATCTAAAATTATTATCTAAATGTTTTGAATATTAATGTTGTAAGTAAACGTATATTAATATATTAATATTATAAGTATAAAATCAAAGAGAAGACTGAGTTTTACAAAACGTATTGATTATTTAGAAAATTAGTACATGGTGATGATTAAAATGAATTGCAACTTGTATAATTTTACAAAATTCGTCAAGGAACATTTACACAAATTGCGTGCCATAGAGCTACACTTCTCATTTAGTTTCGTTATTTCTCCCATCGCAAAGGCTCGGAGATATCTGCTTCCGAAGTTAACGTTTCTTTTAGCTTTATAAGCATATGTTTACGCAATATCACAATATGCAATGATTTCTTTAATTCCACGCTGGAATATAATTATACAACAATACCTGTCAATATATAACAGTGCTACTTCGAGAATAACTTTAAATGGATATGATAACGTCCTTCAGATAAAGCCAATATGCAATAACACCCCATAAAATTGTAGTCCACAGGTTCATAGCGAGTAGCGACCAATGTGTAGCATGAGCCAATTTCCATGCCCATGGGAATAAGCCCTTGGTAATGGTATGACCAATATAAAGTGTGATTGGATTTAAACCTAAAACAAATAGTCAAAAAATATATAACACTTAATTGTAAGGACAAAATCTGTGAATGATATTCTTTCTATGTGTATCTTTTTGTGTGTAAAATGAAGTGTATCTTTATGATGTGAAAAGAGCTTAAAGAAACAATGATTGCGTTCAATGAAGAAAGTCGTTTGCAGCTGCAAAGCTACTTTCTCCACACAATCATTGCATAAATACATTGCCGAAATGAAAACATTATTAGGTATTATATATATATATATATGTATACACACAAACCTGCATAAATAAATGGAGCTCCACTCCAGTATTGTTTGTAATCAACGAAGAAATGTAAAATCGCATATAATAAAAACGCAAAACAGGAAACAGTGAGAACAAACGAAAGCGACATCATTTTCTTGCTGACCGGTATCACTCCAGATTCTTTGTCAAAATGACACAGTATTCCAGCGATAAGACCCTGTGAATATCGATGTTGGTTATTTGTGTTCTATTTTTTTTATATCGCTTATATAGGGTATGTATGTGTATATGTTCACCGTAACAGTACTATATTTTTACTAATTAGAATGGTCGAACAGGAAAAAGTTCTAAATGCATTAATCAGTTTTTTAAACGGAAATAAAATGCATCAATAAAAATTTCTAAAATATTCTTTTTTTGTAAGAAATCATTTTCATCTTTTTAAAATGGAACTATTGTTTTTTAGAAAACTGACTAGTTGTATCTAGAAATTTTTCCTGCTCGATGCTTGTAATTGTTAAAAAAAGATTGATATCGTTACAATGATATTTTCTGTATATTATTATAAAACATTGAGGCTTACCGTGAGACCTGACCATAGCAGCCAACGGACTACTCTTGCATTGCACTGGTAATAGAGCAGCAAGATTTTCCCAGCGTGCACTCCCATGTACACAACTAATATTATAGATATGGTATTCATTATTCCTGCAAATATATTGCGTTAATAAAGCAAATGCAACGTTTTTTAGAATTTTAAAACTGTTTATTTTTTTAAATTAAATTTTAACTGAATTTGATAGAATTTTTGTCTGTTCTTCAGAAGTTTACTGATAAAAGAAAAAAGAAAACGTTGAGCCGTTCGCCATACCTTCAGGATCATGAGGTAAAATGGTACCATACACAGGATTGTTTGTGTGATGATACATGTGACTACCGAAAACGAGTCTGTCTATGTAACCAGCTGCACCTCCAGTACAGTTAACATTCTTTCCGAAATTGTGGTAACCGCCTGGCCCTAAGTATCCTTTCGGACAATCCGGTACAGGCATGAGAAAAGTGATCAGAGTATGCGTCGTCGCGATCGCTAAGATAATGACCCATTGCGCCCAACTGTCCAGAATGTCTCGCAATACTGTGAATCGACCGAACTGCAACAAGTCGTCCTAAGGAATTAATAAATTAAACCAAGTTGATTCTCGCAAACAGACACAGTGTGTACGTGACGCGTGGACAATACCGCGTGTACACACACGGTACAGCCAGAAACGTTGTTCAATCAAACCTGAGAGTGCGCCTTCATGAATATAGTCTCGACGGTAGCGCATACGAAGTACGAAACAGCCAGCAATTGAAGAACACCCGGAAACCGGAGGTCCTTCAACGACTTCGTGTAAATCGAATTCAACATCAGTCCCAGAAGTATGAGGATAAATGCGCGCTGCAAGCAACGTAAGATAATCTTGCCGCGTGAATTCGATACGCGAAGTTCCGACCGTTTCGATATGGTAATTGACAATCCCATGATCCATGCAAACCTGAGCATGAAGCGAGACACGTAGAAGAGTACAGCACAATGTATGTAATAACGGCGATAAGGTACACGTGATTATTTACCAGGGTAGCATCAGGTCCGCCACGGTCAGGCCGTTCCAAACGCTGTGATTGAAGAACACATACTGGCCACCGCCGTTGTTAACGAATATCATCAGTAATATAGCGATCCTGAAAAAGATTTTTCTCGTACACGCGATACTTGGCACTAATCACGTCATATTGCATGTGGCGACAAACGATATACCCTCGGAATGTGTCGACTGAGCGGATTCTGGTACTAACTCTGCTTGTTCTGATCACCGGGTTCGACGTCTCCGCTTCTTGGAGTCTGTCCAAGTCCTGAAAGTACACGAGGTAATCGATGTCTCTGACATGTATGACTACACGATCGATATTTATGCACGCGAGCTTACATCGTGCACGCTGTCGGGCGACAATTTTCCTTTTATTACACGTACAATCACTTTGCATGTTGCAAATAAGATCCACAAGAGAGCAAACACCATAAAAGCTACAAATATTGCTGCAAAGAACGGTCGATTAATATCGAGATTCTACCGATTAGAATTGTGCGAGTTTTTACGAAATTTTTTTCAAATTTTTGGACTTACGGAGATAACTGTTTATTGGTTCGTGAATCATGTAAATATGCGAGCATAGATCTTCCTGGGAAATATTCCATCCGTAACTTCCATGTTCTTTAAAATTGTACGTGGTGCTAAAAATGTAAGTTGATGAGTTGTAATTACATATATGTAATATATATCTTAACGCTAGAATTAGCAGAATAATCTACAAGTTTGTCATTTCTTATCAAAATTATTACATTTTATATTTTTAATTGGCAATGAATAAAACTGGAAAGAATATATGAGAATTTTTCTTTTTGTTGCATTATATATTTCTTTAAAAACCTATCTTTTTTACCATTTCGATAGAAATAAGTTGTTAATCATCAACAGTTGCGTTAATCAGTATAATAAATTACAAATGACAATACATTTGCATATTATTAAATTACTTACTGACAAATCTCATATCTATTTTTATAAAACACATGCAGAGGATATTTTGTAGGTATAACCAATGTAGTATTCGTGTTTGCTGGTAAGACCGCTCTTGGTACTCCGTTGCACTGTTGCAAAAAAATTAGAGTTATTAATAGTCAATCTGATGAAATCATTCTTGTGTAAAACTTGACGAGTACAAACCAAGTAACATTCTGTCAAATAGGAAAACAATGTGATAGATATGTTGTATTTATTTATGATGCTGAAACATGCTTGGTCTACTCCAAGTGATACATTGGCATCTAGACAAGGATTAGCTGCTAGCTGTTGACTTGCAAAGGCCATGTTGTCACGACTGTCAGTTTCTTCGAAGTCTTACCAAAATTTTTTTAGTATGAGCACCACTGCAAAATAAATATAGGTATGTACATAGTTAAAGTAATAAGGAAAAGGTAATAAGGAAACGGTGCTGTTACAACAGAAAAATGGTGATTGACTATTCAGAGAAAGACGTTGGCAATAATTTACGTTTAATCAATTTTCTCTTTTTCCTTTAATGTATACTTTGTGTATCTTTCAAAGATTATAGATTCCGCATCAAGGTATGGTAGACCGACTTTCAGAAGACGCAGTAGAAGGTAAATTGCACATAATTGCCGCGATAAAAGGTGACACACGAAACACATTAACCGAAACGCAGACGGAACCGGGTACGTGACCTTGAGAAGCGTGACAATCGATCGATTTATGCACGATTCGCACGAATTCGCTACAGAATGTAGTTTCACCTATTTCTTGTTTACTCACCCGAAACTTGCATCGCAAACTACACAACGACGATCCCTTTCACGTATACACAGCCGAATGCACCCACGATCGCACGGATCACAGTAAGAAAGTACGAACACGAGTAATTTCGGTGGATGAAAGCTTGCCTCGTCACGGTTGAGTTTACATACGCTCGTAACCAGCCGCTTCGCAACCAACCGCAACTGCGTCCTTCCTCTTTTCTTTTCTATATAGATATCTCGTTCGCGTCACTCCTCGCTCTCGCGTCTTCTTGACAGTTTCAGGAAGTGCAGCAAGTGTACAAGCGAGTTGCGCGGGCCTCCGATTGGTCGGTGAATCGTTTGGGAGTTAAGTGTTTTGAAAAGGGCGCAGAGACGCATGCGCGCGCGAGGGCGCGCGAGAGACGTCAAACTCGACAGGCAGACGCGTAGCGATACTTGTTGTTGTTTATTGAGATTTTCATCATCGAGTCGTCGAGACACAGGATCGACCATTGTACTACATGCAGCCTTCGACACACAGTACGCTCCAGTTTTCGTGGGCGAGAGACTGGAGAGGAAAAGAAAAGAAATGAAATGAGTACCAGTTTTCTATTCTAACCACACATTATCGTGCGAGATGAGAGAGGTAGACACTCTTGCAAGCGATTTGTGTGTGCGAAAACACTGCCTCGAAAAGCTTTGAGATTACATTTTATAGCCGCTATTTTATATCTATCATGTTCTGTTTTCGTACGTGCGGATGCAAATATATTTTGCCGGGGATCGAAAAATCTATCTACATCCCTATCGTCGCGTGTATCTGCCGCACGACGTAAGCGGAAGAAAAAGATTCTGATTACGTGCCATACCATCAGGAGAGACGCGGTAACGAGCCTTTCATGTATACACGTGTATCACACAATGTATGTACACTTGCTTCTATATTTTATGTTACATCTCACACTACTATTCTGGCGTGAAACTCGATGAGTCATTATCCCGCGTCAGAGAGAAAGATATCCGACAATAATCCGAGGATAATTTATCTTTGAATATGTGGCATTATCTATTGACACGTAACACAAAGAGTCTATGAATTTCGAAAAATTCGCATCGTGAAACTTCCTGGAATATTCGTAAATTTCGGAATTTTCGACGCCGCGAACTGATTGGTCTGAATATTTGTAAGTGCACGGATTTTTCTGAAATTAAAGATTCATAATTAGTAACAATTTTTCTCTATTTTAAGCTTACGTGATTTTTTCCTTTTCAAGAGTGAAAGCTGACAAGTGTACGTATGATTCTTGTATGATCAAAATCGAAGGAAACCACGATTGGCATAGATCAGTTGACGCTATTATTCTACATCGATTCTGCATCTCTCTTTGCAATTCTGAAAACAGGAACGAGTTAGTTATACCAGCATGAGATAAGAAAGAGCACGTGGTCTTAACTCGAGGCGGAAGTTATCTTTCCTGTTAGATATATGTTATTTTTTATTGGTTATCCAAGCAGATAGTGTGTCGGTAGTTCTCGCAATAAGATGCAAAGAGAGCACCTTTGAATTTGAATAAAAGGAAAACACGCACACAGAGAGAGAGAGAGAGAGAGAGAGAGAGAGAGAGAGAGAGAGAGAGAGAGAGGGGGGGGAGAGAAAGAGAAAGACGATCGACCACGAGTAGCGTTACGGTTTCGCGTCAAACGCGACTCTAGGGGTTGAAGCAAAGTCGAGTTGAGTCGTCACTCCATTGTGTTTTCAATTATAGCTACGTCATGGAGATGTAGATCAGCGGATCGGCGTTTTTGCTTTGTCTCTTGCCCGTCCCCGTCGTAAACAATCCGTACCGGGGCTCTCCGAATGTCTCCAGGGCCAACTATTGCCGTCGACTAACAGCGGCGAACATCCTGACGCTACGAGACAACGGATATCGCGGTTAGACATTTTCACACTAGCCGTTCTTCATGACGGACTACGGAGACGCGATAAAAATCAAGCCTGATAATAAACTGATAAGCCTGCTCGATAATCGCGCGGCAACACTTCTACTAAGGCAAGCGTTTTAAAATCCGCCGAGATTAATCTGCCCTGTTAGTCGTATTGCGGACATCTCGGCGGACTTCACGTGGAGTTCTCCGCGCTTCTCCAAGTTCCCCGACACGCCAAAGAAGACTCCATTCTCGGCGATCGCTCGACCGTGCGCTCGACAGGTCCCTCCTCGGCGACATGGAGTCCTCGACGAGCGACAACGGCGAAGTCAAGGTACGTTGCGTATCGAACGCTTCAAGATAAAACCGCGGGAAAAAAGGACGAAGGAAAGAGAAGCAGGTGTTGCGCGAATCCGGAGATTAGTGCTTCGCGCAAATTCGGTCCTCGACGGACTACCGGAGACTATTGATACTCCGTGCGTGTTCGACGTGTGTTCGATATCGGATAGTATGCCTTATGTCAATTGCTGCGGCTTTGTTGTCTATGACGATGACAAGGCCGCTTTTACGTTTTCCTCCGAAATCGATCCAGGCGACTGCTTAGGCTGATCTGTCAAAATCCAATCGGCGCTGACGAGTCGATGTGCTCGCGCAAATTTCCGCAACTACGACTCGAGCTCGGCGCTTCATCAGTTCGCGTCGGCTCGTAGCGACTCGTCCGACTTTTGTCACTTTAATTTTTAGTCGAAGAAACGACTTGAGTCGAAATTTTGATCCCACTTTTGACTTGAATATCTCACGTAACGCCTATCTTGATACTCCGAGAAGTAGGGCTCTATATCCCACATTATACTCCAAACAGGACTTGAGTTTTCTTCAATGTGTATTAAATATGTTTCACTGATCTTTCCGGATATCAAAAGTTCAAGTCGGGAGTAGGGCTAAAATTTCGGCTCGGGGATTTTCGGACGTCAAAAGGGACGAGAGAGAACGAAGAGTGACTTTGAAACGTGCGTCGCAACCCGAGTCAATATTTTGATCCTACTTCCGATCTCGATAAATTCAGATTAATTTCAATCTCTTTTGATTCTATTTAATTCACTAACTTTGCCCAGAGGTCTTCTTTGGAGTCTATATGAACAATATCTGTATTTTCTGCCCTTTACAGACACTAATTAGCAGGGCTTGAGTTTCCATGTGTATTAAATATACACTGGTCTTCCCGAATACAGATGTTCGAAAGTTTAGGTCGGGAATAGAGCTAAAATTTCGGCTCAGAGATTTGCTCACGTCAGAAGGGGCGAGAGGGAATAGAGAAGCGACTTTGAAACAATATGAAACACATTTGTTCCAACCTGAGTCGAAATTTTGATCCTATTCTCGACCTTCACGAATTAAGATTATTTCACATCTCAATATTCCATTGAACGCCTTTAACTTTAATACTCGAATTTAACTTTAATGCTTTAAAGCCTACACTGAGAGAAAAAAATAATTGGAATAACTATAATCTCACTATATTTTATAGTTCGTTTTGGCCTCAAACATATATTTATAGTTCATCTAAACACGAAGATAAAGCAGAATGAACACATATTTATAGTCACCACCTTATTATTCTATATATATAGTAAAGCACAGCTTGGGAATATAGTTACATGTACCCATATTTTCCAAATATTCCATTTGTATTGACTATATAAAATAGTTAGTTTCTCTTACCATTTAATATTTGCTACCTTACTATATTTTTTATTATAAATAATTATAATTTTTGGTAAAAGTTTTACATGAATCAGTTATATTATGCTTATATTGTAAATATTACAAACATTATAGTGACATTTACTATAAAAAAGATATTCCTAACTATAATCTTTTTACTATGCCATTATAGTTCCAAATATCATACATTTTTCTCTCAGTATATTATCAACTTTTTTCGACTTTATTTAATCTGGTCTTGTCGAAAAGAATTCTCTTTAGAATCTATAACCGGCGTTTTTCCTACACTGAGAGAAAAATATAGTTGTTTTCGGCATCAACTATATTCTTTTGTGATTTTAACCATACAAATAGTTAGAAAAAACCATTGTTTTAGTAAGTGTTATTAGAAAGATAGTTCTTCAAATTCTTTTCTGGTTAAAATCACAAAAAAGTATAGTTGACGCCAAAAGCAACTATATTTTTCTCTCAATGTACTATTTAGAGGCGCTAAGTAGGACCTTAGTTACTACATATGCGAAAGATATATTGATCTTTCCGAACATACAGATGTCAGAAAGCTCGGGTTGAAAATTGGGACTAAAATTTTGCCTCGAGAATTTACCGAGGGAATTCTGGACGAGCCATTGTCATCGAGCCGGCGATTGTTCCGTTTTATCGCCCATACTTCGCTCATCTTTTTTTTTTCTTGTAATCTGCGATCGACAAGGGGGATGACTAATCAGTAGCTCGACGAGCCTGCAACACTGTGGGCACATAGTTGTAGACTTTGTTGCCTGCTCCGGACCACGGATTTCTTATCAATAGCTCACTTTCATTTCAGATTACGCTTTAGCTACATTGTGAAAAGGCTACGTGTGATTGACTTAATCAGTATTAATCTGATAGTTGTATGTAAGTGAAGAGCTTTATTAAGATCGTGAAAAACAGATATGCGATGTCCTTCGTTGTTCTTACCCTTTCTTTCTCTTTCTTTGTCTTCCTGTATGCGTATATCAATCGATTTCATCTCTCTAGTTCCGTTTTATCGAGATAAAGTCATGATTTAATTATAACAGTCGCGATAAGACAGTAACAGGCCTACTGTGATCTTCAAATGGACATATAATGGCTGATAAACCGGCTGAATTTTACAATAGCGATTCTTCATGTTTTTTGCTCCGTTACGAGAGCTTTCTTGCTCGGATATAAATAAGTAAATAAATAAGTAAATAAATAAATAAATATGAGGGGATTTCTGGGAATAAGCTGGTATCGTTTGACGCCAGCTTTACTCGATTGATATCACTGCTCAGGAGCATCGATCACGATGAAAATCCGCTGTCGAGGCTCATATTGTCTGCACGAGTAATTAACGGACGGATTTCTTGATCGTTGCGCAATTTATTTCTCTCTTTTCCTTTCAGAAAGAAAACGACAATGACGAGACGCTCGTGGACGATCGAGCGTCACCTTCCCGCAAACGAAGATCCAATTCGGTGATAGATTCCATCGGCGGCAGCGGCATCGTCGTCATCGGCGAAGGCGGTGCTGGTGAATCCACGTTTCCCGCGGGCGGTGTCACTTCACGACCCAAATCTCTATCCGCTCCAGATGTGCGTATATTCAATTGCTGTTACGTGTAATGTGATGCACCGGGTGAAGGAATTTCAACGAGATTTCGTCGACTGTGAGGTGTATCGACGATTGGCTGGTCACGAGCTCCGTCGCTGTTGTTTTTGCCTGTTGAGTGTAAACGCGCGGAAATCGCGGTGAAGACGAAAACAGAGAGGAACGCGGCACGAGACAAACTCGTTGTTATCGTACGAGCGCATCCTGTCGTTGTTTTTCTTTTTTTTTTTCTTTTTTATTAGATCTTTTGTTGCGGAATCGACGATGACAATAGAATGCGATAAAATATCGCTCTACTACTTACAGAAGCAATTACTCAGTTTATCTTCCCTCTACACTGAGAGAAAAAAATAGTTAGAATAACTATAATCTCACTATATTTTATAGTTTGTTTTGGCCTCAAACATATATTTATAATTCATCTAAACACGAAGATATAGCAGAATGAACACACATTTATAGTCACCATCTTATTATTCTATATGTATAATAAAACACGCTTTAGGAATATAGTTACATGTAATATTTTCCAAATATTCCAATTGTATTGACTATATAAAATAGTTCTATATAAAATATTTCTCTTACCATTTAATATTTGCTACCTTATTATGTTTTTTATTTCAAATAATTATAATTCTTGGTAAAAGTTTTACATGAGTCAGTTATACTATGCTTATATTGTAAATATTACAAACATTATGGTGACATTTACTATAAAAAAGATATTCCTAACTATAATCTTTTTACTATGCCATTATAGTTCCAAATATCATACATTTTTCTCTCATTGTAAATAATAGCTGTATTTACAAGTAATATTTTCTTAATGATAGCTTCAAAATGTGCTCATCACGAATTTAAGAAAAACTCGAGATCTGTCGTGTATTCAAAAGGAGAATTCATTTTCTTCAGTAGAATATTATAAAACTATCAAAGAAAAAGGCTGCTTTCATTCGATGCTGGGTTGACTCTATGTACACATTGAGAAAAAGAAATCTAAGAAATATTCATACGATGGGTACTAATAAATTTATTTGTACACTCGAGCAAAATACTTTTCAAATAAAAAAATATACTTTTTCTGGAAACTTTAGCCTTTCATAAAAGCAATTGTTTATTCTATTTAAATAAACAAATTTAAGTAAATATGCTATTGATAAAAAGGTATTTCTTATTTTTTAGATATTTTTTCTCTCAGTGTGATAAAGAAAGCAAATTGTTTTAATTTAATACTCTTGATTAAAATGCTAAGCTTGGTACAAGTGAGAATATATTTTAAATAAATTAATTTAATGCTATTCAAATAATTTATTTTCAAATAATTATAATTCTTGGTAAAAGTTTTACATGAGTCAGTTATACTATGCTTATATTGTAAATATTACAAACATTATGGTCATATTTACTATAAAAAAGATATTCCTAACTATAATCTTTTTACTATGCCATAGTTCCAAATATCATACATTTTTCTCTCAGTGTGATTCTAAGATCTCTCCGCTCTCGAAAAATATAATTTAAATAAATTTAATGTTTGTGATGAACTTACGACAGATTTATAACTTCATTCGGTAGAAAGTGTGCAAACTGTTTTACGTCTCCAAGTGTAATTTTTCCTCTATGTGTAATCCGTTCATTTTCTGCAGACGTCGGTGTTCGGGTGCGAACGCATCGGCCCTCCGAATCCCGCGCAAGCGACGGCTTACTCGTTCGAACCGATTAAGAAAGTCGCCGACAAGACCGACGCTCACGTGAGGATTTTCGATGATTTGCCGAAAAACAGGTACACAGGAGAACGTCGCTGATAGATTTGCGACTCCATAAAAGAAAAAAGAAACTGAATGGAAATGCTTGATATTTTTTGATTTCAGTGAATTCGCGACTAAAACCGCGTTCATGTCGGTGACTCAAGACGCGGACAGGTACAATATGAATCACAAAAATCGTGGCATATGTGTGATCTTCAATCACGAGGAATTCGAGATTGGAGGCTTCGACAGGCGGGAAGGCTCGTCGGTAGACGCGATGAAATTGGAAAAGAGCTTCGGCAATCTTGGATTCGATGTCATGGTCCACGATAATCTTACCCACAGAGAAGTCATTGACGTGTTGGATGAACGTGAGTATATGTATCTTTGCACTGAGAGAAAAAAATTGTTGGAATAACTATAATCTCACTATATTTTATAGTTCATTTTGGCCTCAAACATTTATAGTTCATTTCAAACACGAAGATATAGCAGCATGAACACACATTTATAGTTACCATCTTACTCTATGTGTATAGTAAAGCACGCTTTAGGAATATAATTACATGTATCCATATTTTCCAAATGTTCCAATTGACTATATAAAATAGTTAATTTCTCTTAGCATTTAATATTTGCTACCTTACTATGTTTTTTATTTCAAATAATTATAATCCTTAGTAAAAGTTTTACATGAGTCAGTTATACTATGTTTATATTGTAAATATTGCAAACATTATTGGTGACATTTACTATAAAAAAGATATTCCTAACTATAATCTTTTTATTATGTCATTATAGTTCCAAATATCATACATTTTTCTTTCAGTGTGGTTCTAAGGTCTCTCCGTTCTCGAAAAACTGCACTAATTCTTCGAAAACGAACAGATCTCTAACTGAAGACCACATAGCTTCTTGGTGAAGAATAAATTATTAAATATTTTATTCTCCTAATGATTTTTAAACAAAAATACCTCGACAAAAGAGCTCTTCTTAGAACGGCTCGAATGTTCGCCGTTAGGAGGATCGAATTTCTTGATTATCTACATTTTCTCATGTGTCGCAGTTAGCAACAAAACGGATCACAGGGACAACGATTGCATATGTATCGTCGTGTTGACCCACGGGTTGCAAAACGACATGATATCAGCGAAGGACGCTATTTATAAAACCGATAAGCTTTGGAAGCCGTTTACCGCTGATAATTGCCCGACGCTCGCGGGCAAGCCGAAACTGTTCTTCATCCAGGTAAGAAGCGACCAACAACTTCGATATTCTTTCGAGTCGAGTCGAGTTGAAATCTCAAGTGGCGCAGAATGTAACTTAATACGCTACTACTCAATATCGGAAAATATCCGGGGGTTGAATTTACCAAGAAGGTTCAATAAAAAATCTGAAAGTTCCAAGTCTAGAGTCGCCCTAAACTCTATGTTACTTGTCTTCTCCAATTCACCTTCTGGCTTTCTTCAGGCTTGCAGAGGCGAAGAGGTCGATAACGGGGTCGTGTTGTCCCCGCGCAGTTTGAGTACAACTGACAGCGTGTCATCGTACAAGATTCCGACTCACGCGGATATTCTAATAGCTCACAGCTCGGCTCAAGGTAAGCGTCAATTAGCCGCACCGCATCTCGTCCCTCGACAAATTACATTTACGAGGCGTCGTAGAAATTGGGCGCGACAGTTCGATGTCAGTAATCAAAGGTCGGTGTATATCTAATGGACACGTGCAATTCTCTCTCTCTCTCTCTCTCTCTCTCTCTCTCTTTTTCTCTGTCTTTTCCTCTCCATACTTCTCTCTTATTCTGAAGTCGTCTCTGTTGTCTCAAGGCTTTTACACCTGGAGGAATCCTACGGATGGCACGTGGTACGTCAGCTGCCTATGTGAGATCTTGAACAAATACGGCACCGAGCTGGATTTGCTTAGCATGCTCACGATGACGGCCCGGAAAGTCGCCATAGATTACGCCTCTTACAACCCTGAAGACTCGACCAGGCACGAGAAGAAGCAGGTGCCGTCGCTCACGTCGCTGCTGCTCCGAACCGTTTACTTCCCGCCGAAGACGAACATGTAGATGCAACGTCGTCGGATGGGACGGCATTGACGAGTGCACGATTTCGCGATCGCATGACTCGTCGATGCGCGAACGTCGCATAAGCACGAAGGGATCCTCGCTTGATATGGCGGTTCCCTACACTTCGCGTCGAATGGCTGTACATTTTTCAGGGGTATGTAGGCAAAGAGAAATACGATTCTGTCACGCTGGTTGACGAATAGTCAATCGTCGAGGGAATATGCGAAAACTTACAAACGAGACCTGAGAATAATTTTCAGAAAATTTTTCTAAAAACATTTGAAAATGGTGATGCGCTTTCATTTGTTCCAAACACTGGAGAGTGATTCTAATATAATGTCGCGCTGTTCCCCCTGCAAGTGGGAATTACGAGTGTGTATCTTTATATACACTTACATATATAGTTCATTTACGCACACAACACATAAATGTTACATATCGGAGAAAAGTCTTGGCATCAACGTGCTTCCTACACGCGAGAGCGCGTTTATATTTATCCACCTCTGTCCTGTAAATTATTTTTCATACAATAATGTTTTTTATTTTATATGTGCGAATTTTAAGTTAATGTAAATACACATACTCTTAAATACACACGCAAACACATTGTGATACGTAATATAACGAAAATTTTACATTACAATAACTGATCCTCTACATTTCTATTTCGCGGAAATACTGCGAGTATGTATATATGTATATATTCGCAGATTATATATCGGCGAGACGCGGGCTAGCTGTGCGTAAGCGAATTTTCTTTTAATGCGACTGATCGATCCCTTTTTTGGAGTAATCATTGTAATCTTTACAACTCTGCTACTTGTATGTACGCAATTAATCTCATTTGTGGTTATTGCTCGAAGTGACATAAATGCCATTGGTTTTTTTTCTTTTTTCAAAAACGTGTGTTTCACTGCTCGCTTGGACTCCCTCCTGTCGAATATATTCGTCTATTTATTTATGCACTATGCAAGTGTTGCACACAGCTAGATGTATCAGGATTGTATTTCAGAATATCCATCTTGAGGAAAATTTGACTGAAAATGTAAAGTATATGTAACGTGATTTCTCCTCAAAGAGGACGTTTTAGGATGCAACCCAAGTTGAACATCTGTTCATTCACGTATTACGAAGTATGTTGCCTCGCCTGATAAGGGTTGAAAGAGGTATACCTCGTTTCTTCCTCGTGACGGAGATCTCTCAATTTTCAATCCTATCCCTGATTGATCGTCTTTTCTTCCTCTTCTTCTTTTTCCGCGTACTCGTTCGTCCGTTGTAATCTATTGTGATAGTCCCCCGACCCTTCCCACCATGATATATTTTTTTCTTGTTGTTGTCTGTCCCTTCCTCGCCTGACCTAACTTTCCACGGTATCCCATCGGGCCGTTCAACCGCATTCGACGCCCTCCGACATTTAATTAAGCGTCGACCGCCTACGGTCGAAAACGATACAGCTTGTTGAGCGCACAAAACGACACCGTGCATCCCCTTCATCCTTCGATCACGCGCTACTACACGCTCGTTAATAGCGCGATTTTACCGTTCACGCGAAACCGCGTTAATCACCTCCTCACCCCTTTCGACACTTTCTTTCGCGAGGAAATGTGCAAATTGGGAGAAATCGCTAGTCAAGTGCGAAACTGTGGTTTTTCCAAATTTTCGCGGTGATGAATTAATTTAAATCATTTATGGCAGATAACACGGGTTGTTCAAGTGGACATTGCTGCAATTAATTGTACATCGACATTAATATCGAGATTTAAACGGTGAAGAGACGCTGAATGAAATTCACACGATAATGAGGCGCCATTATTCGAATTTCAATGGCTTCAAATTCGACTAACGGTGCAAAAATCTCACTTCCCAAACTCCTTTATCGGAGATATTTGACCTCAGTTTGTAAAGAAGATTTTTAAAAAAGAAGAATATATACCTGAAAAAAAGTTTAATATTTAACAATAATCATATACAGAGAAAGAATTACTATAAGTTACGGTCGGGAAAACCAACTTTTTAATTAAACAATGTTAATAGTTTTATATTTATGTTAATAGCTTTATAGCTTTGTATGTTTCTTTACTACTATTTTACTAAAAAAATATGGTTGAGGCCAAAAATAATTATAATTTTAATTAGATCAATCATTTCTTTCTCAGTAAGTTAATTCATGGCAACTACGGTTACTACAAAAATTACTACTACAAACGGTTTCATTGTACTTCTTGAAAACTTGCACGCAAAAAAAACTAGAGCTAAAAAATAGCTGTGACAGATAAGATGTCACTGAAATAAAGACAGCTAATGTCGATACTATCGAAGGTAAATTTATTCGCTGTTTAAACTTAGGCGCTACAGCGATAAATGTTAGCTGCTAGAACAAATAATCGTAGCAAATGATCGTAGCTGTGCGACAAATTTCTTTAATATATGCATACGTTAAAAAATTTAGGAATAACTGCCATTTTCTTAGCTACTTGAAATAATGTGCATTTTTAATATCACCTAATATATTTGTATCTCATAGCGAATGCATTTTAGCTGTCATAGCGAATTCTTAGTAGACAGCTAAACGGATTAGTCTTTTGACTAAGTTTGAATCAGCTACAGCGGTTTAGCTGATATTACTAAGTTATTTTTTTGCGTGTGAAATCTACACGGAAAAAACAATATGGTTGATCCATATAGAAATCTGGTTGTGCCAACCAGATTCAATAGTAAAATACGTAACAACTATTTATGTGGTTGCTGTAACCAAAGAGCAATGGCTGAGTTACTTATGTTGCAGCAGTGATAATACACGATTAATATAAACGCGGCTCATTACGCGGCAACTACAAATGTATATTTATACACTCGGAATCAGTTTTCACATGTATACATCTTTAGCTGTGCGCGTAGTGAATTGCTTTTGTCTTCTAACATCGCTGCTTTGCAATATAGCATTGATTAATGCAACTATATCGATATTTAGCTTGTTGCAAAATGATCTCCTTACTAATTTCTGGTTGCCACAACCAGATCACGCGCAATTTCATCGATGTAGTTGACACACCAAAGTAAGTAAGTCAAATCAACCATACACATAACTATCATACAAAGATATGTAGAATGATGCAGCTATTTGCTTACAACTAAATATTTTTTGTTAGGTGCACCACATCTCTTTTTTCCGTGTAGCAAATCAAAATTATTCCATAGCTTTCGCGCGGCTCTCATACTTTCATGTCACTTTGCGCCAAAAGTGGTGGCTACGTCATTGGACGTGCAGGCATAAAGGGAGTTGTTCTCGGCGTTCGCGCGCAGGGCCGCGTCGATCGCACCCTTCGCCTCGCCGAGAATCAACCCCGTCAAGTTCCATCCCTACGAGCAGGGTCACGGCGCGTCTTCAAGGTGCCCTAGTAATTACGCCGAGTGGCCTTGCGTCGCGTTCAAGGATCATCTGCGATCTACGCTAACGTTATCGTGCGGGATCTTGGCGCGTGATAAGGATCGTGCCCGTTAAATCGCGGGCCATCGCCGTGTGGGCGATAGAAAATTAGCGCGCCGCTGATACGAGCTAATCGCGCTGATTAAACGAAGCGATATGCCATTTCGTTATTACTTTCAACGACTTCCTTTCGACGGCTTTTGCGAAACGCGTGTCGTCGCCGAGATTTCTCGCTTGGGAAGACTGAAGAAAAATCGTCCCAAGTGTTTGCATAAAAATGACTCGTCTCTTTCTCGTTTGCAATACACATTTAGCTTAAGTTAAATTTAAGTTTCTTCTCTTTAACCGACTTCAAGGAAAGGAGGTTCCCAATTTGTTCTGTGTTAGAGGTAGGTATTATTAGAAGTTGACGCGAAAAATCAGGTGGGTAACTAAAGGTATATAACTGTAGGGAAATAAATAGTATGATTATTGACTTAATAACCATACTATTCGGGTTTTCGCGCTGTTTTCTAATATCGTTAAAATATTAGAACAGGGATGTAGGTACATAAGAAAATCGAACCAAAATGATTTCATAGTTCTCAGGACTTTTGAGACTGGTGTTTGTTGAACACCGGTGACCGGCGGCATAATATCACCGCGTCTCATCAAGTCAATATAAAGTTTGTATAATTAATTGCACGCGAAAAATTGTTTTTACGGCCGATAGAGAGCCGAGCAGACAATGAACAAAAAGATACGCGCGACTCAGATTGCATTATTCAGCGTATTTTTTCAGGTAGTTCAATTAAGCTTTTTGTACGATCCTGCTGAAGAAACATCAAGGGAGTGAGATAGAGAGAAAGAGAACATCCAACGAAAAGTCTGTCGCAGAATTTTTCTCTACTGATCCCTAACATATCACCTTTATCCTCGTGCCTCGTCAGTTACATCCTTCGGAGGACTTTCCGCGTTGGCACGTAACACGGAAAACAGAACGAAACGAGAGGGATGTCGTACGGCGTGCTCTCTCCGCGATGTGTCTTACGAGAGCGACGAGGAGGCACAACGACGGTCAGGAGGTTCGCGGTTGAAACCCTCGGAGGACTCCTAGAGCGCATTCGGAAGCTGCGAATGGTCCGGGGCGAGGGTGGCGACAAGCGGGGCGAGCGAGGGTCGGCTCTGGTTGCGGGGTTGGTGCCTAAGGACCAGGAGTTTGCGCGAACAGATCAATACGGCTGCCCCCTGCACGTGGACCTTCCTCCCTCTCTGCCGGCTCGTTCCGTCTCCCTTTCTCTCTGTTTTCATCTCGCGTCTACCCCCTGCCCCTTCCCCTCTCTCTCTCTTTTTCATCCCCTTTCCCGTCCAGCGATCCTTACCGCGCTCTTCCACCCCTGCGAGTCACTCGTAACTCCGCGTCCTTTTTACCAACCCGTATTCCTCGTGTCTTCCATTAGTATCTTCTCGCTCAATCCACACACACACACACACACACACACACACACACACCCTTTTTCTCTCTCTTTCCTTCTCGAGTCGCCGAGTCTCGTATCCAGCTCGTTCTTCCGACACACATCCTCAATTTCACCCCGGTGTACACGACAATCGCCAGCGGTTCCTCTTATTTCCGCTTCACCTCGAGAGAGGAATCTTCTCTCCGTATTCTCTCCCGAAGTTCGCTCACCTACTCTTCGCTACCTGTCTTCGGGATACCGTCTCGTGGCATTGACACTGCATCGTGTGTACATGTGTGTATGTGTGTGTGTGTGTGTGTACAACGAACGACAAAGCGTTGACCCGCCCCGCCGCGTGACTGTCTTTCTCTACTTCTGCCAATTTTCCCCACCATCGTCGTCGTGTACGTCGTCGCCTCGCGTCTTTCGTCCCTTCATTCCGTCCCATCCTTATCCACTTTCGTCTCTCCCCCGCACGAGATTCATAGGTCCTTTCTGCTCTGTCGCGATCCCATTGCTTCCGTCTCGCTCTCAATCTATCCTTCTCTCTCTTTCTCCCCTCCTCTTATCGCGGCCCCTAGTCGGTGGATCAGTTCTTCCTCTCTTTCGCTCTCTCGCTCTTCATCCGAATACACGGTGTCCAGGAAGCACCGTTCAGGCGATTTTCTCTTTGCCGCAACTCCAAGCGCACCGTCCCCTTTCCGTTCTCCCCTTCACACTCGACGTTAACGTAAGTTCGCGATGGACTTTACACTGAAATTCTCCGGAAGCTCTAAAATGAGGCAAGAACCAAATCAGAGTAGATCGTCCGCGATAATTTTCACGATCTGTCGATCATAATCGCGATCCCTCGCGAGTAACCGTGAAGCTTCAACGTCCCTTTACACTTTCGATCGCGAACGGCATGCAAATCGTCGTCGACTGGCCTGTCAACGTCGACGCCAGCGGAAATTCGGCAAGCCGGAAAAGAGGCCCACCTCCCTCTCATCGCTCAGCTCAGCACGATCAATCCCTCGTTCCTCCTCTTCATCTCTTCTCCCGTGCTCGCGATTCGTTTCTTTCGCGCCGCGACACCCTGTACATGCGTATCACGCGCGCGCGCGCGCTCCGTCCTTGTCCCGCGCGCACCCCCGGCGAGGTGGTGGCGTGGTCCAGCGTGTGTCAGCCGTGCGGGATGCTGAGTCCGTAGTAGAGATTCAGTCGTACTGCCTTGGCTCCTCTCTGCCGGAGAGGCGCAACTAGACGAGACGCCCGGCGACACAACCGGCGTGTCGACCGGCGAGTGTTGCATCCGCGTGCCGCAGCCGACTTTCCTTTTTCCCTCGGCGGGTCCCTCCTCGTCGCGACGCGGCCGTAGGACATCGAAGAACGAGGAGGAACGAGGACGACTGCGAGATAATGGGTGCACCCGCGTGAGTCGCGCGCGCTGGAGGATCTCGCTGGGGTAGCTCGGTGGTAAGTTGCACGACGCGGAGCTTCGATCTCCGTCTCTTCTCGTCCTTTTTCTCCACTCAGCTTCTCTTTTTCGTTGTCCGAATACTTTCTCCGGCCGGAAACACCGGCCGGCTCTCGGCAACCCTGCGAGCCGGGGGTGCCGATCGGTCGTTCATTCCGGTGGATCCGACGCTGCGACTCGTGAAGCGGGACAGCCCGCATCGATATCTTCGCTTCCGTCGTCGTCGCGAGCCAAAACGCAGAGATCGCTCTCGGTTGTATCGTAGCGTCGAGATCTAATTTCGTCGAGAACCGCCTGATCAATCCCACGATGCGGCCTCTCGTGCTTCCGAGGAGACACGTGTCGGCGGCTTTGCGCGTCGGGAATCTGCAGATGACAACGGCATCGGCGTCTCCAATCCGAGCGAATTTAGCACTCTCTGCAGTCGCAATTTTCACACACGTTATATTATTGACATATTTCGTTAAAGTGGAACGCAGACATCCCGCCGCTCCGGATGATAGTTCCCGGTCCAAAGTAAGCAACGGCAGCGACTGGCTGTCGGTGAAATATCGACGTCATTGCTCGACTCTTATAAATCGCCGTCGCCGTCGCCGGGGTTATTTTAAATGGAAGGGCGTGCTAAAGGACTCGCGGACACTCAGTGTTTGCGAGGGAAACGTGTTGTTGACTGGCACGGAAAGTTGGCAGCGAGCAGCCCGACAGACCCGGATGCTTCGCGTTCAAAGATAAACTCTCTGTGCGCTGATTTTACTCGCGCCAGAAAGAGAGAAAGGGAGAGAGAGAGAGAGAGAGAGAGAGAGAGGGAGGGGGGAGAGAGAGATAGATAGATAGATAGAGAGAGAGCAGAGAGAGAGAGAGAGAGAGAGAGAGAGAGAGAGAGAGAGAGAGAGAGAGAGCAGAGCGAGCCAAGTAATGCTCTCACATTGAACAAATCGTTCTTTTCGTACGCTTCGTCTTCTTCTTCTTGTTTCTCTACTCGAGATTCACGGGACCTCGCCAGCGACTCTCGGCGAGAAATCAATTTTCGGCAACCCGGTACAATGTGTTTGTTCTAACGCAACTCTACGCAACTACGCGCTTAGTCACGAGCTTCGCTTTTTTAACGCTTCTTGCAGAATTCCACCGGAAATTCTGTACACACGCATTTCGAGAATCGCGTTGTGCATGATTACGTTTCGCAATCAGCGTCCCGCCACTTTCCTCGCTTTATTTACGACGGCAATTAGCAATTCGCTAAAGTGAATTTGGATAATCTTTTACGTACTTTAGAAAGAGCCAAAAAGCTTTTATGGCAATCACGAGACTCCTTGAGTCGAAATCAACGTCTTTTGATTCTATTTAATCTACTAACTTTGCCAAGAAGTGCACCTTAGAATCTACAAGTGGCACATTTCATGCCAGTGTATGTTTTCTGCTATTTAAAGGTGTCAAGTAGAACTTCAGTTTTTATTAAACATACACTGATCTCTCAGAACGTGTAAATATTGGAAAGCTCAAGTCGAAAGCGGGGCTAAAGTGTTGACTCGTAAAGACAATAAGAAAAACTCAGATTAGCGCTGAAAATGATTACAACTTCGTCTTTTTTCTGAGAAGAAATTTAAAAAAAATACATAGATTAGAAAAGGAGACGTGGCGGTTCTAATATTTGAGTTATGCTCTTGCGATGGATTTCTTTTTCTCACTACCACGACGCAACGATCAGTTTTCACTCGCCATTCGTGTGTCGCGGTTGACCAGGATCGCGATTGATCCTTGAACGCGGTCTCCCGATCACCCCGTTCCCTTGGCAAATCGCTAAAAATATCCCATTTAGATTCCCATCCGGTTACATCGACAACCTTCGCGTCCCTCTCAAGAGGCTCTTCTCCCACGGCACGGTAAATATAATCTCCCTCCCTCTGCTTGCGTTTGTGCGTGGCTATCACCGTTTCACTTGAGGAGCGCGGGCCCATAGCCCACGGCCATAATATTTGTGATTGGGAATATCCTGTTGTGCAAAAAATTCCAACGTGATTGGCGAGCCTTGAAGGATGCCTTCGCATGTGAAAATGATCGTCAGCGGTCACCTCTCGCGCACCCTATTCTTCGCTTTGTCTCTTACCCTTTGAGGGCCGGCTTACCCTTCACCACGATCAAGCGCGTATTATAGCTTGCTTCTCGCTATTTTTGCACCGCGGCAAGCTAATGAGATTATGAGAGGCGTGAGCACATTATCGACAGAAAAAAAAAATTACTTCCTACCTCGGCGGCTACCAGATCTACTCTCGTCGTTAGCGGCGTTCTTTAAAGTGAGATAGCCGCATCCGTCAGCGCGAGGAAAGTTGAGGTTTCTCTCTTTGTGAGATCTCTTCGTGTGCCAAAATTATCGACGTCCCGACGTTTCTCATCGAGATGGAAACTAATTCCTAAGCGAGAGGAGCAGTTCTGTGGATTTCGCGGAACCCCTAGAGCTGGAATCACGCGCGATTTCATGCCTTCTTGCATGCATGTTGATCGGCAGTTCAGTTTACTGCATGAATCGCTATCGTACATTGGAAGATCTATGCAATGGACTGAGCTGAAGATCAGCATGCATGTAAAAAGGCATGAAATCGTGTGATTGTAACTTCAGAGTTTGTTCTTTATCGCTCAACTAATTTTACATTTACGGAATTTAAAGAGAAACAGGATTATATAGGATTATATAATTGAGACTTAATGCAAAAAAAGAGAGGAGGAGAACCACACACGCACACACAGTGTAAGCTCCGGCGTAGACAGCTCAGCAATAGGGAACAAACCACTCTTTTTTCGAGAGTTATCTCTCGCACTCTTCTTCTCGTTCGCATTCGCGCACCTGCACAATTGTCCAGATAACTCGCCGTTTCGCAACGAGACCGCCTCTGCAATCAGGTGTGTTTATTGATTATTGAAGTTTAGACGTATAGAGGCGCGTGTGTATACCTTCCATGCGGCGCGCTCGTTAAATAGATCTCCAATTGACGCGGTTACATTCTAAAACTGTCCGCGCACGAGCACATTCGTTAAATAGCCTCGTGCACGTGCGGCGAACGAGAAGTGCCAATAGTTCTCGAACTCGGGGAAACGAGAAACAAATGCTCTCACGTGGGCGTGAGCGTGCTCGCGTCGTATGCATAATTTTAATATAACATAAATATATCCCAACTTGGTATAATGCGCAGTGGAATTTACGAGCGCGCGCGTTCGGCACGATTGCAGTTCGCCAAACGCGAAAGTTTCCTTCGCGACCCCGCGGTCGCTCGAGTGGGGACATCCGTGAAATAAATATGAGCTTCTCTCTTCGGAGATGTCGCTCCGACTTCGTAGATAAATAATAAAGCAGATCGCTTTTATGCACATCTCGCGTAGTTTACTCGCGACTAGCTTAAACTACCCGGGTTATCACAAAGTGCTAAAGGGATGAAATCAGGAAGAGAAATGTCTCCTGGTTTCATGGTAGTCTATATCTTTCGCAAAGTCCTACAAAGTAATTGTACAAAATTTCGTCGAGATTGGTTAGAGGGTTAATAGAAAGTATATACAGACAGACATTTTATTTTATATCACAGAATGTCTGACCCAAGACATGCAAGACCACATGTGTAACTCTTATAGAAATATCATAGATAATTACTCATATCATAGATAAGAATCATTGATAGTTACTTATTATCCAGTATTTTTAATACTAAAAATAAGTAATTATCAATGATTCTTAGTATGATATTTCTATAAGGGAAGTAAATTAGATCAAACTAAATGGAAAAGTTTTTCATCATTTTCCAAACAACCACATAAAATTTTGAGTTATTAATCAAAGAACAAAATTGGGACTATTTATGGTTTAGTTGATAGAATGTTTTATCTTGGTTATCCTTCATTTCATAAAAAAATCTGGATTTCATCTGGATTTTGACGCTTATTAATAATAATTACCCAATTGACTTAATTTTTTAAATGATTAAACATAGATTAAATACTCTGATTGTGAGATGTGAACTAGTTGAGAATGAAAAATCAAATTTGACTGTTTCTGCTATAAATAAGAAAAAATTCTTTGCTATACCGTTTTTTGCTATGATTTCGCACAGACTGACAAAGATTTTCAAAAATGATAGTACTTGCGCTAACAGATTATCGGGATTGATACGAGTGCATAAAGACGGGCTTCCTCTTGGTTACCATAATAACGTTGTTTATAAGTTGGAATGCGGTAATTGTGAGGCTACATGTGTTGGACAAACCAGCAGAAGACTCTCCACACGTATTGCCGAGCATAGGAGAATCCCAAAGAATTTACTGAGGGAACTGACGGTTGTACAGGAACACCGAATCAAGGAGGATCACGATTTTGACTGGGAACATGTCAAGGTTCTGCATGAAGAACGTTTTTACTTGAAATGCCTGATTGCAGAGATGATTTACATTAAATTCCAAAGGCATGGATTGAATTCACAGAAGGACACAGAGTATGTGGGTAGCAACTACTGCGGCTTATTATGATAATTTCTCGGTTTTGTTTTCCTTCTCTTTCATACGTTTATCGTTTCGATATCTTATGCTAACGTGTATAAATTTGTTATTATTCGTATTGCTCTGACTTGGTGATATTGGCGTCGACAGGAATGTTTCATATTTCTATAGTAGCTTACTTTTATCTGAGATAATTTATTATTTAAATATTTATTTTTATATATTGATATTACAATTCTTACTTATTTTTGTTTTTTGGGGTTTTTTAATGTTTAATGACGGACACATCATAATTTTTGGATCAAGTTGTCTATTGTAAAATCACTGTTCTCTTAACGTTTTTGTCGATTGTAATATCAAGAAGAACATTGAGATCTGTTTGTTTCGCCCGAGTCACGATACCATCGTTTTGTAATTCTTTCTGTACAATCCTTGAGTAATTTTATTTTATTGTAATTATCACTGAAGAGGGTTGAGCCGAAACGTTTGATGATTTATGTTATATTCAATAAAGGATTTCTCTATTTCCTAACATAAGGAAGGCTTTATCTATGTGATATAATAGCATTATTACATCTGTGCTTAAACTCAAATTAGCCCTTTTATATATATTTTTTAAATTTAATCAAAGAAGTTTCGTCTCATAGGTAGATGAGCCGTGATGACGACTTCTACCGTTGTGTGCTTGTATATTAAGTCAAACTAAACAATATAACTATAACCATGTAGATATTTAGATATTAATTAAAGAAGATTAGGGTATAGTTGTGCACGATAATGTATCGATCTTTTTTCTATAAAAATTATTTATGAACACTGTCCCTATTGTTGTCTATATGTATAAAATTATGTGTTATTTGGCATGCGTATATCATACGGAAAAAAAGGTTTGGTTGAATTAACCAAATATCTGGTCGCATATGAACGATCCGGAAATTCCGATTGAAATAATTCGAATTCTGTTTAACTTTAGACAAGATTTTTGGTTGATTTAAACAGAATTCGGGTTACTCCAATCGGAATTTCTGGATCGTTCATATTCGACCAGATATTTGGTTAATTCAACCAAACCTTTTTTTCCGTGCAACAAATATGTGACATGATGATATTAATGCGATGCTAGATGCTGGACATAATGCAGTTTCGTAGCTCGTATAATCTCTCTATTCGATTGTACTGAATCGCGGATGTTTTTACAGAGTGAAAGTGCGAATATCAATTATCGTTAGAAGGTAAAGCTATGTTGGAGTGGTGAGTTTTCATTGGCGAATTTGCATTGGCGATCAGCCTCGACTCGCCGCCTGATTATCTCGATGACATGTAAATCACGCGATCTCGATGTGGCCTGTCCGGGGTTAGACGACGTCGTTGTTGAATTACATATTACACTACGCCGTCGCGAGCACGACCCACGTCCTGTATAAGACGTAATATATTTATGGGCATGAGCATTGTCGCGCCGATGAGTCGTCGCCGCGGCTGAGAATGAGAGAGCGTCGTCGACGATTCTCCGATGTGACTCGGCGCGATGCACGTCGACGCCTCGCGCGGCGCTCGCCCCGAGGGAGGGCGAACGTCGCTCTTGGTATCGTACTTCAAGTTCGCCATTTTACACCTACTCGAGCGATAGCTGCTGTAAATATCGCAGATCCTCCCTCGCTCATATTCGCTCCCCTCTTTCTGGCGAAGCTCATCTCCGCGCGTCTAAATTCGCGCGCGTGCACCTGAATCATTCGTACACGACGGAGACGGGGCACGTCGGCTTCGCGTGAAAGCCAGAAAGTGCGGGCCGGTTAATAATGCAGGCCACTTCGAAATTTGCAGGATCCGTTGAACTTTACGCGAGTCGATGCGCAGGGCGCGGGGGTCGTGACCCCACGACCCATCCCGCCCGATATCTGGGGCACACTTGAATTTTAAAACCACGTTGCAATTGCCGTCGCGCTCGATTAGCTCTTCCAACCGTTTAGAGGAGAGCGCTCGCTCGCTGCTGACGTTCTATAGGTGTGTTACGTATTCCACCTCGGCGCAGACTCCCATGAAATGTGGCTAATAGTAAATGTCACTCTGTATGTCATCGGTCACACTACTACTACTGCATCATGGGCGCGCAGCTAAACGAGCTCGTCTGTCTCAGCAGAAGAGCGACCATATGCGATCCTTTGTCGCGAACTTTCACGAAAGAAAGTCAGAATTCCTTCTCATCCATAAAAGTATCTTTACCTATAAACTTTCCGATTGGCTTGCAAGCGCATTTAGAGACATTTTTTGCAATAAAAAGTGTTTAGAATAAGAGTCAAAATATAGATCATAGACTCATTTACATCAATTGAACGTTTCCGTAAGGGGCGAGCCTGCGAAAACTCGACTAGAAAAGAATGTTCTGTTAGAACAGGCATTTGATCTTCGTCTAATTCTTTCTAATAGGAGTCCAGCTGGATGAAGAGGGGACGCCTGTGGACAGGAGAATACAGTTGTCCTTCAAATTTTGTCTTTGAATTTCTCATAAGAAGGCAGTCTCTTTCTCTCTCTCTCTCTCTCTCTCTCCATATATATATAAGTCTATAGATAACGTTATAGTTTCGGAGTTTCGTAATTGTCGAAAGAATGGTCAATGTTTTCCTTATTAGGAATCTACACAAAACACGCAAGTCATGCGATATTCTCCGCGTCGAATGGATATGTTAACGTAACGTGAGAGAACGTAAATTAACGTACACACGGCGATATTAATAATTCGCTTTCCGTATTTTTGGATTTATTGCCGATCGGCCGCGAGCCCACGTTACGTGGATATCGATTTCTAAATATATATACAAAGGCCGGCTGCTTTTTGTATCGTCTAATGAACGGAGACGTACCTACGCGGCCTTATTTGTACGGAGACGTTAATCAAGGAGACGGAATAATTAATGCGGTATTGATCGCGCGCGAGAGCCCGGCTTTACGTCCGATTAATTCCAAGTCTCTCTGCTCCTTCGTCTCTCTCTCTCTCTCTCTCTCTCTCTCTCTCTCTCTCTCTCTCTCTCTCTCTCTTTTTCTCTCTCCCCTCTCTTCGTGTTCCTCCATTGTCCGACTGTTCGCACATGTAATGGCCATTATCAGGCTTGTTAAAGATACAATGTGAAGTAGTCGGATACAGAGATACGCCGAGTACTGGCGCAATAAAATACGTAGATATACATAGAACGTCTCTCGCGCGAAGCACCGACATAGGATGGAAAATCGATTCGGCGACGCAAAGTTTTGCCGTTTTATCATCGACAAGTTCAGATACACGTCTCTCGGTCTCTCGATGAAAAAAGAGAAAGAGAGAGAGAGAGAGAAATGTATACGCCCCTGTATCGCGGCGATATCACTGGATTAAGAGAGGACCCATTTGACCCGCTTATTGTCCGGCTGTACCGTGTATACACACACGCTCACATATCTAGCCATAACGCTCGACAACACCGGCCGTCATTGCCGCCGTCGCTGCTTTTACCGCCAATCATTCAGTTGCAGGGTCCACATCCGGAAGCGAACGCGCAACACACGACGCGACGCGGAGGAGGATGGGGGTGTACGTAACGGGTGTGATTGGCGTGATTGTGTTTTACATCGCCGTGCTCGGCGTCGGCATTTGGGCCGCGGCGTTCAAAAGACGGAAGGCCGCGCAGGGCCAGGATGACATGATGCTGGCGAACCGCGGCCTCGGCCCTCTCCTCGGGGTGTTCACGCTCATCGGTAACTAGCATTTCATATATCGGCGACACGCGACCGTCCATCAATCGAGAATTAACGTGCGTCACGCACTTCCTGCTTTCGCTGAAAGGTCAGCCGAGAGGTCAAGGATCACACTTCGTGTGTCGCACGCTCCGTCGACGCGTTGAGGACGAACCGGTTAACTCTTTATTGGACACGTGGCCTGCAAATGCAATTTGAAAGCTGCACATTTTGTAGAATGTATGTCTAGCGCGACAGATCAGACTACCGCTACATAAAAACTAGACAATCTTTTCCACAAGACTTCTTCCCGGTCGAATTCGAGTTTTTTCTCCACCGTCACGCGTTTAAATTCCGCCGCAGTCAAATGCATTCGAGATTGAGCTAAAAGGAAGAATACGTAAATATGCGCCCACGGAAGACGGGAACGTTACCTCGAGTAAAAGTCTCTTTGAGTTTTCTCTTTTCGCTCTTTAACCTCTCATAACCGGACACTTTTTTTCGTGAGAGGCCTGTTTACTTGCGCAAACTTTTCCTCTCTTTTCTCTTCACATATTCGTACGCACGGTTTTTCAGTCAAGCTGACGCGCTCCCGCGCCGCGTTTATTTTTATCGCGCGTTTTTAATCGAGTCACCAATTTATATCCGCGAAACAAAACACCAGGCGCGAGGTATCCTCTTGCGGGCATCGAACTCACCGTGGGGCCAATAATTCCCCGTGCACAGAAGGTGGCGAACGCGGAGCGTGGCAAAACTGCCTCTTCTCGTATGCTCGTCAAAAATCTCCCGTCAAATCTGACGAAATTATCCGCCTTGCGAGAAAGCGGCGTGCGCGCAGCTCCAGTTTATTTTCTCCTCGATATCGACACGTGTCAAGAGCGCGCGTCGCCACGGAGCGAGTGACACCGTAAGAGCAAGCGCCGCGACTGCTTCTCATTGATCGTCTTATTTAAGACGGGCTTCTTACCCGTTCCTGGCTCCCTTATTTTTAGTCATCTGTCCCCGTGAACAAGAAATTCGCGCGAGAAATGGATCCCGATCGACTCACTCTGGCCGGCCGCGCCTTGCTCGATCATATTTCCGGACTTTCTTTTCTTTCCCTGTCCTCTCAGATGCGCTCGTTGGATATTACATCGCGACTTCTCTGCGCCCCTCCATTACTGTAATGAACACTCCGGTCTATGCAATTGCAGAAGAACGTGACATCAAGTGCCTTCTCTTTCCCTCTCGCTCCCCCTCTTTCTCTTTCATTCGTCCGCTGATATATTTCCCATTTCCCTCTTATCTCTCGTAATACGAACGGGACAGAAAGGGTAGGCACTCGCTCTGCCATTCACGATCCGGAGTGTTTCGACGAACCCTGGAAATTCCGTTTCAAAATTCATGCTTGTTCTTAGCTTGAAACGCGTTACGCGATGAGCGATCGATCGATCCGTCCTCGGCGCACGTTATCGCGAATATCCTCCCGTTAAAATTGAGGTCGCGATTTGCGGCTACGTATCTTGCGCATATACATGTGTATGTGTGTTTCCGTGCAAAGCGACGTGGGTCGGAGGAGCCTTCGTCAATGGCACCGCCGAGGCGATGTTCACCAAGGGTCTGGCCTGGTGTCAAGTACCTATCGGATACAGCCTCAGCCTGCTTTTCGGTACGTACGTGATCGAGTGGGCAGTCGTTGCGCCCCACATATCCGCACGATATCCATATGGATATCGTATTAAACACACTGAATGTCACAACGGTCGGTTAAGCACTGTGATACCACTCCGTCTTATGCCCGTTTTTAGTAATGTCGATTAAACTTTAACCTGAGCTTAAACTGTCTTCGGAGAAAGACTCACACTCAGATTAAGGTTCAATTAACGTTGATAGAAACGGGCATTATTAAGCCACATATAAAATGTAATTAATTATACACAGAACATCTGACGATACATATATAAAACTCCCCTGTACAGAATGTTGCACTTACATACAGGTCAGTATGACGAATTGCCTGCCAACGAAGCACATAGGCAATCCGTTATACTAACGTGTATGTAAGTGCAACGCTCTATATATGTAGATTAGCTTCAACTGAACACAAATTTCTCTACCATTTTGCAAACAACTACGTAAAATCTTTAAGGAATATTCGCGGGATGTCCCGCGTTGAAGAAAACCTTAAAGAGGGAAAATAAAGTGTGTAATCGAGCGGAATAGAATGATATTTTTCAACGAGATATCCGGAGGATACTCTTGGGACGTGTGTTGCGCCACGCTGCGAAACTTCGTCTTCAGTTCCAATTAACGACCAACTTGGAAAATGTCTTGTACAGGCGCCATGCTCTTCGTGCGTCCGATGAGGAAGGCCGAGTACGTGACGATGCTGGATCCCTTTCAAGAGCGGTACGGCGCAGGTGTCGGCGGCTTGCTCTTTCTTCCGGCGCTGTGCGGCGATCTGTTCTGGTGCGGCGCCGTTTTACGGGCTCTGGGGAGCTCGTTGGCTGTCGTCGCCGGGGTCGACCCGAATATCAGCGTTTGCGCTTCGGCGCTTCTGGCGGCCATGTAAGCGCGCTGATTGACAGTTTAATTGTGATAAAAATACGCTCGGCGAGTGAGTTACGAATGTCGCTTTCAGATACACGGTCTTCGGCGGCTTGTATTCCGTCGCGTGCACCGACGCCTTGCAACTGCTGTGCATTCTGCTGGGCTTGGCGATCGCGGCGCCGTTCTCCATGGTGCATCCCGCGGTGTCGTTCGAGAAGAATCTGGCCCTGAGAGACTGGCTGGGACAGATAAAGAACGAGGACTTGGGTGTGTGGGTGGACGGCATGCTCCTGCTCGTGTTTGGCGGTATACCCTGGCAGGTGGTTCAATTTTTCAGCGCGCACACCTATACCTTGACAACGTCAAGGTCTGAGGGCCTCTGAAGATTGTCCGCAAGATTTAAATTTGCCTGATTTATTTTGCTCAGGAGATTAGAGCGCAGAGTCGGCTTACTTTGTCTGCGTGGAGAGAATGTTATAATTTTCTTTTTCTAAGTAAATTCTATAGTAGCTGTTATTATAAAGTTCCCTCCGTGTACGAAGTAAAAGTATACAGGACGATGACGGCCAATTTGCCGATCTAACTTGCATATATTTATGATACACGGTGCAAAGGACCAGTGTGCGAAAAAATAAAAATTGTATACATTAAATATTGAATTTGATTGGTTGAAAAGAGAGGAGGAGGAGGAACGGAACTTTCTTCACGTCGTCCGAGTACGTGCGATGCATCGCGATGAGACACTTTTCTATTTCCCTTCAGGGTTACTTCCAACGAATATTAAGTATCAAGAGCACCTCTGTGGCGACGACTCTGTCGATAGCTTCGATGTTCGGCTGTATGATTCTGGCGATACCGTCGGCCTTGATCGGCGTGGTCGCTCGCGCTACCGATTGGTCCTTAATCCCGTCGTACAACAGGACCTTCTCCACGGATGACGGGAACGCCGCGTTGCCCATGGTCCTGCGATATCTCACGCCTCAATGGGTGTCCTTCGTCGGTGAGCTCCGGTTCATCCGATAAATATCGATTAGTCGTGGAGTGTGGGTGTTGTGTTATTTTCATAAACAGTCGATCGACGAACTTATTATTGTTAAAAAGATGGTCTTGCAGTCATAAGGAAAATGATCACGAGAAATCAGCGAAATGTCAAACAAACGCCGCGATATCGCATATGTTTTGTATTTGATCAAGATAGATGACAGAGACAGAATTTATGTCCGAACTATTCGTAAAATTTTAAAGTTTCTCTCTGGCGTACATTCGGATTAAGGCCGGATTAATAATTGCCAATAGGACTTAAATTTATCTGCAGATATTGCTAGAATATCGCTGCTGTGAATTCCACAATTTTCTGTTGGCGGATGGACAAAGAACAACGATCAATTTTAATCGAGACATTTAGAATTCTACCTGGATCAGACAAAATATTTTTTGAATAGATGTAATCTCACTCTTACTTCCCAATGAAAGAGAAAGAACACTCGAACGCAACGTTCCGTTATTATTTTCAAGGTCTCGGCGCGATCTCAGCGGCGGTGATGTCCTCGGCGGACTCCAGCATACTCGCCAGCAGTTCCATGTTCACCAGGAACGTCTACAAGCTCACGATACGGCCGAAGGTAAGCGCGATTGTCGCCCTTCGATGAACGATGAGCGACGATCGACGACAAGCGTTGAAGCGTTCTCTTTTCTCCTTGCGATAGGCGTCCGAGCGTGAATTGAATTGGGTCCTGAGAATTTCTGTCATCATGGTCTCCATACTGTCCACCCTCGTCGCACTCATGGTCAGCAGTGTGTATTATCTCTCGTAAGTAAACGCGTGCTGTGTATTCAACTTGTCGCTGTTGCATCCGTGTATGCCTCTGGGGATTTCCGGAACAGACGCATACAGTTAACACGATCAATATTGGAGCAGTGCATTGCATTTGTCCGCAGGTACTTGTGCTCCGATCTCGTTTACGTCGTTCTGTTTCCACAACTGTTAGCCGTCGTTCATTGGCCTTCTTTGGTAGACACTTACGGCTGCCTAGCGGGATACTTCATCGCAATCATTCTACGTCTTGCTGGTCAGTATTAGCGCCAAATTCCGAACGTAATTACGTTGAGAGAAGAACACGAGAAAGAGTGTCCAAAACTTTTACTTGACATTTTGCTAGTCACGAGTCTTTGTTGGAAGATTAAAGGACATTTAAGTCATACTTAAAGCAAGAATACCAGTGCCAAGACACATATATGGAAAAAAGATATAGTCCACATAACCAGAAATATTTCACACTTTCAGGAGGCGAACGGGGACTCGGTATACCCGCATTGATCGAGTACCCGTTCTACGACGCAAGAACGCACACGCAGAAGTTCCCTTTTCGCACCACCGCCATGATAATCGCCCTCTTCACTCAACTCTGCACTAGCTTCCTCACCAGGAATCTCCTTGGCAAGGGTTACTTCCCGGAATGTTGCGACGTGCTGAGCGTTTACTCACCTGGCAAGTCTAAGGAACCATCGGGTGTCGTGCAGAGCAGTTCCGGGGCCGCGCTCATGGATTCGTCCTCGGTAAACATGTGCTCAAAGTTCTCGGGCGTTCAAACGCCCTCTCTTCTTACCCTCTAACTTTCCTCGAGTGAAATTTCACTCGGGAAACAGCGTGACTGTCGAATCATTCGAATAACTTTTCACCTTTACGGAGTGAATTCTCCACTCTGAATCGTTGAGTGAATACTTCCATTCGAAATTGTATTCTGATGTATTCCACCGTCACTTCCAGAAATCGACATCAGGTATAGATTCATGCGACGGGGTTGGCGGCTACGACGACGATAGAACCTGCAGCCACGACGACGCGGCCGACAGCGGCGGCGGCGGCGGCGGCGGCGGCGGCGGCGGCGGCGGCGGCGGCGGCGGCGGCGGCGGCGGTGGCGGCGACGTCGACTCAGCCGGCAACGATCTCGCCGAATCTTCCAGGACGAAGATTGTCAACACGATCGCGCAGAGGGTGGCGAGTCAGAATCTGCAGAACATGCAGAACCTGCACAACTTGCAGAACCTGCGTAACGTGATGACGCCGATGCGACACGTCACTCCTACGGTGATGAATCAGTATACGCCGGTTCCAGGCGACGCGTGCAGAGGTCAGATTCTCGGGGTGAGGAACTTGCGCGGTCCCCTCGCCGCGGTGCTCTCGCCCACGAGGTCGATCGGTGTGCTGGCGACGCCGCCGATCACGCCGTGCGCGCCGTCCTACGCCAAGGTGGGCTGCGAGCTCGGGCCGAGCAGCGAGAAGTCGCGCGACAACGACCGAACGATCAGCATCGTCGACAGGAGCAACATGGAGTTCAATCTGAACGCGAGCACCCAGGAGAACGCGACCGCCAGCGTCGGCCCGAAGAAGAGCGTGAAGGGTGTGAAGCTGGTCGGCATGGAGGGCGGCACATTGAGGAGGCCGTCGCTGCAGGTGAGGGACGACCTCGACGAGGACACGTCGTCGTCTTTGTGAAGCTCGACGATCCGCAAACTGCGATCTGAACCTCGCGCATTTTTTGTTTCGTATTCTTAATTATATACAGTCAATGACGCGAGAAGGTTGCAATCTTTTCCCTTTTTTCACAACGCATTCGCATGTACTGTGGGCCGATGGTTCGATAGGTTATACTTAGATTTAAGTTTAAACTCGATATTATATATAATGTATGTGGAAAATTTAAATATTCATGCTCAAAGATCCAAGCGACAAGAATGTCCAGGATTAGATACATGATTGGAGCGTTGGTATCTTCTCTTTATCGGATGTGTTCTGAAATTTATAAAGGAAAAAGTGCCGCAACCTTTCCGCCATTGACTATACCCGCATCTCTTTTGATTTATTTATCAATTAAGTTCTCGATATACTCGTTTCACGTAGCATATGTGTGTATGTTTGGTTCATTTCATTGGTTCTCAGTGAGAACTGTCTGTCAATAAAGCCGGCACTGATCGGGGGGGG
>NW_022639463.1:634992-661129 GCF_010583005.1 Odontomachus brunneus
GGGGGGGGGGGGGGGGGGTCCTCGGAGAGTTTTGCGAGATCCCGAGGTCCCCGCGAATCCTGGCATGCCTCGAGCAGATCGCCTCCTCGCATCATCCTCCCACATATGATTTAATCGGTCGCATCCGTAGATCAAGCGCCCTGTAGATGTAGATATGTAATTTCAGAATAAACCAAGACCGTATGTCGAGCGCGTGTTATTATTATCGACGGCGTTTTTGTGCCGCGTGTCCTCAGGGCACGTTCTCGCCGACGCCGTCGGTGGAACTGGTCCACATTCTGGACAGGAGGCAGAGCAGCGGCTCGTACGGGCCCGGTTCGCTCTCCCCCGTGCCGTCAATGGGGATTGAGGCGTGCAAGACCCACGGGACCGCGACGGAGGGTCAAGGTGGAAACGAGCATTGCAGGATAAAGAGGGGCATCGTGCGGCATCACAGGTACCTATAAGGGAAAGCGTTGAGGCGCAGGATGCTTCTTGACAGCGCGTTTCGTTTAACCCTTTAACTACGGCTGTCGTCAATAAGCGATTTTACAATTTTACTTGGTTTTGTATCGCAGAGTTTTTAAAATTATTCCCGTAACTAAAGGGTTAACTGTTCATATCTACAAAGTAAAACTATAAAAATGACTAGGTACGCGCGCGAGCGTTGGTTATCTTATTGGATCCAGTATTTTTGCATCCAGTATTGTTTTGAGATTTATCAAGGTGAAAGTATAGCGATCTTTCTCCCATTGACTATACTCACACTTTGCTCGATTCGAGTAAATTCTTCAGTAACTCGTTCCACGTAGTATAGAGGAGACCAGATGGGTTCAAGAGGCATCTTTGAAATGTCTGTCAAAATAGGGTTGATCGTGTGGTTTCTAGAATAACCATGTCTGAGTCTCAGTTTAAAGAAAGAGAAAAAAAGAAAACAAATAGAAAAATGCTTCAAAGTAGAACCGAGGTAGAACACTCGAATACGAAAGGCGCTCGCGATTTGACCAATCGCCGCAGAAGGTGCCATCTTCGAACGCTCTCTCCGATCATGCTCTCAAACGTTTGCGCAGCTTCAATGACACGGGAGACCGAGCGCTGACGACGCTCGCCAGGCAGCCGACGTATCCGTCGATGCCGCTGAGGCCGGAGGACTGCCGCATGACCTTGGCGAAGAAGGACAGGCGACTGTCCACCATCGGCAGGCACTCGTCGGTGACGAACGAGAGCGAGCTCGGCAACACGAGCAGCATGGTGGTGTGCAGTCCCACGTACGGCATGTACAATTCGGCCGCGAAGAGCTCCAACTACTTCGTCGCCGATGACGAGGCCGTCAGCAGATTCTAAGAGGATGTAGGGGTGGAAACGTCGGGTTCGAGGGGGAGTATCATCACGGTTTCCCTCCGGTGTAAGAGGAGAGGTTGAAGCCGGTACGCTAGGTTTGGTGCGAGGGCTTTATCGGGATTCGTACTCAGTAAATTTCTTGGAGTGAAACTCCATTAGAAAAGTAGAGTAACAGCCAGAGTGATTTGAGTGACTTTCGAGTGTTTAAAACGATGGACAAAAAACGATAAGATTGCATTACAGAGTTACGTCAATGTGTTTTGAATTAAATCGTTTTAGATCGGGCCATGGGATTGCATTTAACAAGCTCAGTTTGAATTTCAATGCGAATCAATCGTCATCTTATTGATTCGGGTTGATTTGGGCTGAAATTCAGGTTAAACTTTATGCAATGTTACCTGGTTTCGTATCCATCATTTTAAACAAAGTTTTCACATTTTCAAATACGTCGAGTTTCGCTCATACAGAGTGAATTCTTCACTCTTTGTAGAGTGAATGATTCATTCAAAATTGAAGAGTCAATCCACTGTACTCCATTGTCTTGCAGCGACAACCTAGTAAACATCAGTAAAAACTATCAATAACATTACACTCAACAGTGTGAAAGCGATATAACGTGTGTTGCAATAGTTACATCGTTGAAACCAAATCAAGTATTGGTCTAGATCGCAAAAGTCTAAAATATCGGAATGAAGAATCCACTTCAAGCTTGAGTGAAACATTTACTCTTGTGATTCTTGGTAGAGGTACTTCCACCGTTGTTCTCAGTGAACTTTTCACTCGTTTTCACTGAGATTTTACCCCCGGAAAATTTAGAGAGCAGTACAACCTTTCGCGTCGCGTTGTTCTCGACGATATTTGGCAAGTATGACAAGCATCCAACGCCCACCTACTACACCCCGAGAACACAAGGAACAAGGACAATCGTAAAACCCGCCCCAGTGCCACTTGGTGATCTCATTACACCTTGATTTCATCGGTTACCCGGTGGATTCTGTTAGATTACTTTCACGAAGATCGCGTGACTCGCGATGAATGTGAAAACGCGGTGTTTCCACATTTCACGACGTCACAAACTCTCGTTCTTCTTGCAAGGTAAAAAGTTCCCTTCGATTGTTCTTTCATTCATTCCCGCAGAGTTTGCGCGTGTACATTTGTAAAACATAATGAGCGCTTGAAGGCGAAGCTTTCCTTTCGTCTTCTGTGCGAGTAATTCTCTCGTTCGCTTCCATCTCAAAAAGGGTGATCGCTTCATCGGTCAACCATCTTGTATATTGACGCGAGACTACATATGTAGCCCTTAGAAGTCCCACTACTTACCAATCTTCAGACTGACAAATATATACGGAACCAATAGCTCGTAGGTGATGTAATCAATTTTGTACAAATCGCAGAAAAGGATCTCCTCCTTCGCAACATTCCACTTAAATCAATAAGGCAAAGGCCGGAGGAAACGTTCGATGAGAACCGAAAGACTCGGCTGATCTGTTATAAATACTAGGAGATATTCAGTGTTTTTGTACACACACACACACACACACACACACACACACACACACACACATGCACATAATTCATTCAGTAATTATGCACATACACTTACACGAGAACAAAGAGAAAGTTTTACGGCGCGCGTTTTCCATAAATCCCAGTTAATTATTAGCGATAAAGTAATAATTTAATGGTAATTTTTCTGATACACGTAAGAGAGAGAAAGAGAGCGATGTACATGCTTATCGTTCCCCTAATCTAATTAAAGAAGAGGGCGGAAGAAAAAAGAAGAAGTGCAGAAGAAGAACGAAGAAATACGCAATTCGGTAAGCGCGATTGAGAAACGAGTAACGCTGCAAGCTCCGTCGAGCGGCGAGCGGAGCTCGAGTCGTTGGTAACGGAACGTCCAAAGAATGTCACGTGCAAATTTACGATATGTCACAACAAGAAAGTACGATATTTTTCCACCGACGCGATATATCTCGTTAGCTTTGTAGTGTTATTGTACAACTAGTCATGTACGCGATTACAAGCTCACGGTTAATCGGTGTTACATTAGCGGGAACGCAGATCGTTCCCTCCTCGGCTCAATACCGATATTTAGGAAAACTTAAGATGAAATAATATTTAAGAGGACTGAATACGAATGATATTTGACAGGTGATCACTTCGACGCCGACATTAGGACGCTTTCACGTTGAGGAGAGATCAAGCCGCGAGAAGAGTCTCGTCCCTTTGTAAGATCTTTGAATTTTCATTATTGCAATTGATTATTCTATGAATTTTCAAAGTGAAAAAGGTCACTCTAGATATTGATATAATACAGTTTTGTATTTTGCACTGTTTCTCTATGTGGTTACGTAGAATTGCGGCCACAAAATGAAAGTGCAAGAGTCAACGAATGGCGGAGCATCCTACGCCATGTCAAAAACAAAAGAGAAAGTTTTGTAAATAAAACATTTTCAATTTTTGTTATAACATGAGGCACTTCGCCAATTCATTGACAATTGTATTTTTATTCTGTATACTCCAGTAAACACCAACCGTCACCTAAATAGCAGGATAAAGTCAAATGAGACGTTAGAGACGTCATTAACGCATCATTAAATACTCTGACGAAATGGACTCCGATCTCACGAGAGAAATCGACCTCTCATATCTCTTGACGTTTATTCATCGATAAATAATTTATTATTGAATATTTTTATCGCGAGTAATTTATTGTCGAATATTATTAATGAATATAATTTCTTTCTTCTGTGTTTTCTCCAGATTGTAAGGGTTAAGTATCTTCCACAAAAAGTTCTTCCATTCAAGCAATATATTTGTCTATAAAAATTTTCACTTGACGTTACCATATTTGCTGGGCAAGTAACATAACACCAAAGCTATTGATCTCCTACTTAACAATGTAAATGCGATATAACGCGTGTATTGTATAACAGTTACACTGTTAAGTGGGAAACTATGACATTGACATAATGTTATTGTCGGTTGATGCTCATTGGCCTGCGGTTCTGCCACAAAAACAGCCGGAAACAGCGCAAACTTCTGAGAAACGTGTAAAACAGAGTATCTTCTTTTTGTATGTCATTGAGTACAGACGCGCGTCGCCTGTGAGTATCATTCCTATACGGCCGTTAATTTATACACCTTTCCACTGTAAATGAGACCACTCGGATCTCAGCGATTAACGCTGAGACGAGTCGTAGCGGTACTTAAAGTGAGTGAGACTTCATACTCGGCGAATCGTTCTTTAGTATTTCTTGTACGTACTTTTGTAAGACGATGTAAGATATGGCGGACACGCGACGAGAGAGGTGAACATCGAATACCTGCAGCAGTATTATTAAACTTAGGCGCGGGCGACTTAATGGCGCTCGTGGGAGGAGAAACCTCGTGAAGGGCCGCTCCGGCCCTTCGTAGTCGTACTTAACTCTTTAAGGTGGACTAATCGCTACCCGACGATCCGATGATCGCAGGATTTGCCCTCATTTCTCAGACATCTGCGGCTTGTTAAACGAAAACGTTAGCTATGGCGTTCGTGTTGCGGCAAATGTTCGTTTCAACGTTAATCCTTGCGCTGACTTTTGAATTCATTTCTCGTCACTTCACTTCTCGTTTCGCTTCGTTTCGCGTCAAGATGTCACGTTATACTCTGTGCAATACCTGTATAAAACCTGATATAGTTTAATGTGTCTATACTTCGTCGCTTCCCTCTCGATTTGACGCGACCATCGGAACTTTTGTAAGAAAGACACCCCTCCTAACGTACGCGTTTATACCTGTATCACGTATATTATACACAAGATATAATTGATAAGTAGTGCGAGGACAAGTATTCGTTTTCGGGTAAAAACGCAATCGATATTGCGCATCGTGAATTATGTGCCAAAGCGTAGGATAAAGAGAATGTCGTCGGCGTGTCCTCAATAGTTCATATCGAAGAGGATCCGTTTTTTCGAGGATTGAAATCAACGCGGACGAAATGGATTCCGGTCTCACAATACCGAGAGAAACCGATCTCTCATACCTCTTAACGTTTATTTATCGATGAATAATTTATTATTGAATATTTTTATCATGAGTAATTTATTATCGAATATTATTAATTAATATAATTTCTTTCTTCTGTGTCTTCTCCAGATTGTAAGGGTTAAGTATCTTCCACAAAAAGTTCTTCCATTCAAGCAATATATTTGTCTATAAAAATTCATTAAGTTTAACAATTTTTTCGTGCTTTTTTTCCAATCAGGCATAAGATATGACAAAAATTGATATATTTTTTTATTTTTGAAAGCGACATATCACAAGTCAATTCTAACAAAAAATCGCTTGTTTCTACGTTGTGAATTAGGTATGTTCGTGTTTATGCATATAGAAAAAATTGCACATAATCGTATCAAAATTCTGAAAAATCACATTAATGGCAAATCCTCGACGATACTAAAATCTATTTATATTTTTTAGATCAACGTAAGAAATCATATAGATCACATAATTCGATTCATGTGATAGAAAATCCTCTTTTACAAACCAGTGTTATTAGTCGGGTAACTGCTACATCTATATTATTATGACTGATTCGACAAATTAAAAAGTTACAGGACAGAAGTAAAAATTAGATAAAATTTGGCAGAAAAGTTGCGAAAAGTTGTAGTTGAGTATAAATTTCTTTGTCATGTATATTTACACATTTAACAGTATCTTGTTATAAAAAAATTACATTTTACGGTGAATGTTAACATAATTTTAATTCTGTTCTGCAAAAGAAACAATAATCATGGTCTTGTCGTTTCATCGTTGAAATCAATGTTCCACTCTGATTAATAACGTCGAGAATTGAATCCATCGACTTTCCACCGATTTCAACACTCTATTTACACCCGCAGAGGACCGATCGCGCAATTCTTCCGCAGATAGACTGAGAGATCGACATGATGGAACGAATTCGTGTCAAGAACTTGTAAATTTCCTATCGACGCGAGAAGAACAGCTCAATTGGATCGCGTGAATGTTCGCTGAGAAAACGAATGCATTCTCGATTGAGGATCGCACGATCGATCCTCCCGATCTGTTCGATGGTGAACGGACGGCCGACGTACAAGTTTTAGCCATGTAAGCTTGCCTTAACATAAGAATAATCGTTCATTACAATAGTGAACAAAAAATGGAGGAAGAGAGAAAAGTGAGAGAGAAGGGAGAAGCGTTTACGTCCGAGACTCGTTCTTAGGTATTTTCGTCGTACCATGTAAGTCACTCGCATTAATTAGTCTCCATAGTTAGTTACTACCAGTATCTGTACCATAATCGCGATGATTAGGGATAAGGGATCGCTGTAAGGAAACGATTCGCTCAAAGTGCCGAATAAAGCAAACACGAATGCGTATTCGTAAGAATAATCATTTATTCAGAAATATAAGCCTACTTTACGTAGTCTGTCCTTAGTACCTCCTTAACTTGCTACTTAAACTTCTTGGAATGAGATTTCCCTCGAAAAATAAAACGACAGAGAGTCGAATCCTTTAAATTATTGAGTGATTTTTCACTCACACAGAATGAATTCTCCATTCTGCGCTAAAAAACTACTGGAAAATCCTAGACGGCAGGAAAAATCTGTTTATACTTTTTTTTAACATAAATTCAACATAAAAAACATTACATAGATTACATTCCATAGATAGAATCCTATATTCTAAGTAAAAACTCATATTGAAAAAATCCTCTAAGAGGAATATTGCAATACTATTCTTTTGATAAAAATTTATTTTCTAAAAGTAACGTCTTGAGGCTATATGTACGAGAATCCCGTTAAGAATAAAATTATATATTTTTGAGTGTGAGTCAACTGAATATTTTCCCTTGAAGGATTAATCCGTATCCCATCGTCACAGGAACGCAAATTCACTCTAGTTGATTGTTTAATCAACTAGTTAATCGAAATGTTCACTCACACGGAGCAAGAGGCCATTTTAAGCTTGAGCAAAGTATTCACTACTGCGACTTCAAATGACGATATATTTTAATTCTAAATTTTATTAATTTTAATAACTTTCACTCGTTTCGAGTGAGATTTCATTCCAAGAATTTCAAACAAAACTAATTGGATATCTTTCACAATAACGATTAAAGTTCAAACGACGTGTTCTGAATATTTCTGCTGGCACAATTTGCAACAAGGGATAAAATATGAAACTACATGGCCTCGAGTAAATGGAATTCTTTGGCGCTCTATATATGAGGGAGCCAAAATATATCGAGAAAGATAAGCACGATGGGTACCGTTCTCGCGCGTAACTTTTCCATCCGAAGATTCGAAATTTGAGCTCCACCTGAACTTGACTTCGATCGCGAGATATCGACCCGTCGATGCTACGACAATTCCAGTTTTGGAAAGAAAAGTATAACTAGTTTATGTAACAATTACAAAACATGGAAAAATCGTCAGAAGATGTGGGACTTATAACTTTTGCTTAATTAACGATAACTTAAAGTGAAAGAAAATTATAACGTGTGTTTAATCTACGCTAGGACTCCTGGCTCGTCGCCGTGAAACTCTTAATTGATGACGTCTGAGGCGAGGAAATAAAAATTCTTGTGAAATGCGTTGAAATAAAAAGATATACTCATAAAATGACATTTGCAAACGATCGATCAGATCCATAAAATAGACCTAACATTTTTCCTCTGCTCTAACAATCAATAAACAACCGTAAGATTAACGCAATAAAGTCACAAGAAAAAGTAGATTAAAAAGAAAGATTGCATGTCACATTAATTTTAATTATTTATTTATTGTTAGAATAAAAGTGCTTGGACTGTTTTATACATCTGCTCGGTCGATGGTCATTTCATGGATACATCTTTTTGTTTCTAAATATTTTGCAAGAATTTTTAACGTGTTTTTTCTCGCTTCTGACGTCGTAAATCAAGACGGCGACGGCGAGAAGCCAAAGGCCTAAAACTCGAATCAGACTAGCGATTGTCAATTGACAATTAGTATTTGACCAGAGTAATACAGCCAGTAGCTGCTTTGCTTTAATTGGTTAAAAACTAATCGTCAATCGTTAATTGTCAATCGGCAATCGCTAGTCTGATTGGCTTAAGACCAAATCATATTAACAATTGCAAATTGAATTGCGATCGTCAATTACTTTTCTACCAATCAGAACAAAACAGCCACCGATCGAGATTAGTGACTGCAATTAGACAATATTTTTTTTTTGTAATTGTCAATTACGGACTTCACAGAGCGATAGATGCGGCATCAATCCGCATATATATTTACAGGAATTAAAAGCTAATTATATTAAAAGCTAATTAAGAAAAATATGTAAATTATACAAATCGCGTTACATGTATGTTACCTACAATATACTAGAGTATAATTCAATATGTACAAAACAAGTCATTTAATGTTATGTTCTAAAATATCTTAGTTGCTTTTTATATCAGAGGAAAATATGTAAGGAACAAATTATGTAGTTGGAAGGGGGATTGGTTGACCACAATATTTAATTCTCTCAATTTATTCATTACACATTTTTCACTAATATAAAAAAACAACAGATTTTTTAGATTCTAAGATTTAAGATTTAGTCATCCTGCGTGAGTACGAAAGCAGTATAACAGTATATACGTGCATATAAAATGTATACGCATTAGAACGTGTGTTTCCTATAACTGCATACAATAATTTCACTAAGAGCAGTATTTGCATAATCCGATCTTACATTTATAATTGTCTGAAGATCAGATTATGAATACGGACCTTTAACATTTGCTCATATTTACTGATTATTACTAAAAGAAAGAGAATATGGAGTTTCAAACGTTTCTAACAATCATAGAAATTCGGTTAATGTCACCTTTAGCCAACTATGTTAAACATTTCAACAATTTGAAATCAATGTATAGGTATGTATTTGATAAAACTAAGTCTATTTATGAATTGAACGAGTGCTTTTGAACAATAAATATCTCCATAAAATCAAACATGTCGAAAAACCATATGCGCAATAAAAGATATTATTTAATAAGATGATATATGTGTGTGTGTGTGTGTGTGTGTGTGTGTGTGTGTGTGTGTGTGTGTGTGTGTGTGTATATATAACGTCAGGCTTATAATATTTTATATATATATATATATATATATAAAATATATAAAAAAAAAATATATATATATATATATATATAACCAGTGACTGTCAATAATGTATAGTCCAACTCTTTCATAACTCTATATCCTCTAAAATAATATGAACTCGTTTTTAAAAGTTTTGAGAACCACAATATTTGAGATTCAATAAAATGGTTGTAATATCTTGTTCTTTCGACGTCGATTTTGCCTCGATACTTACATTCGAGTACGATCGCTGGCAAATTGTCGCTCGTAAATACAATTTGTACACGTAAATACAAATACGAAGACGAAGATATCAGGGTTGAAATCTAACATTCACTCTTTCTATGAAAAGACACGTCGCTGTACATTGACTCGCGGTAATTTATTAGAAAAAACGTCACTTCAAGTGGAGTTTCATTCAAAGAAATGCAGAAAATATGAAAATATTTTTATATGAAAATATTTTTTTTTTTCAAAAAAGCCATTTTCATATTTTCTGCATTTCTTCGAGTGAAACTCTACTCGAAATGACTTGTCATTCATACACAGAGTGAATTCTTTCAGTCTATGAATTGTTAAGTAGTTTTCCGCGGAACTGAAGAGTGGCGCATCACGCTACGTATTGATATCACTCTACTGCAACATGTTAGTAGAATAAAAGATAAAAAATTCGATCTGATTGACTGGAAAACTGATTTAATTCTGCGTGAGTTAAGAATCCACTCTGAGTTCAAGTTTAAAATGTAAAAGATGAGATGTGAATTCATCTCGAGTGACAGTATTTTCACGCTATCGTTTCGAGTGCGACTTCTCTCCAAGATATCCAAAGAGTGTACAATCTGTTATTCTGCACGTGAAATAGCTGTTCATCTCGAGACGCGACGAGAAATTATCATTCAATTCCATACTGCAATACCTAGAAACTTAGAATGCATCGTTTTTTCGCGACAGATTTCGTCAACATTTTATAAATATTTGCACCCGTGTATCGTATTTCGATATCTGCCTTTGTATTTCCAAAATAAGTCTTAACCCAAATATTAACACTATAAAAGCCTCGTAAAATATAATCACAATAGTGTAATTATAACAATTAACTGAGTACAGTTAAATTCAAGCAGTCAATAAATAGACAAAAACAAGACCCACATGAGCGATCTCCAGCGAACGGTGATGTAATTTAAAAAAAATCACGTATCAATAGTTTTGTCTTTGGTTCTTCGGTAGACGGTACGAGGAAATAAAGAAACAAACCAACATGTTATATCTATATAATGGAATTAATGGATTCTCTAAGATGATAAACGTCAGGCTTCATAATATCACATATACTTTAATAACAGGATTTAATAACGTGGTAATGACGTATCATTGACGTTGAAGACGTCATTGTATTTGCTGGGTGACCCAGTTGCGTTGAATAAATGTCGTAAGAGCGAACGTCTACGTATGAGTACTAATGTTTCCTTAACAAGACATGTGATTTGTATAAAAAATAGAAATACTGCACTTACATTCTAATATATTGGATGTCCATCACGATAGAAGATGATCAAAAACTATTGGCTGCGTTCAGCGGAAGTTAACGCTTGGTAAGCGACTAGTGATTATCGTCCGTAATAGGAGCATGTTTTGTGAAATCCTCGATCAACCTAGAAAAGTATAATATTGAAAAGTAATGATCATTAAGGCTCGTGGCTTCTCGCCACAGAGTTCATGATTGATGACGTCAGAAGCGAAAAGATAAACATTCTTGCGAGGTACATTGAAACAAAAGGATATATCCATAAAATTACACTTGCAATCGAGAGATCGAGCGGACTTAAAATACTTTTCTTTTGTTAGGACTATTTTATGGGTCTTCTCGATCGATTACAAGAATTATTTTGTAAGCATGCAATTTTATTTCAACAAAAATTTCTAACGTCTATTTTCTCGCTTTTGACATTATAAGATATCCACGGCGAGGAAGCAAGAACCTTAAGCGCTGACTTTTGCTGAACTCAGCTATTCATTTCTATTCAATTAAATTCAATTCTAATTCGAAATATCGAATCCGAATGAGAATATACGATACAAAAGGCTAACGAGTATACATGTCGGATCGAGAGCTCATGAAAACATGTCCTAGTCATACATTCTCGGAACTTGAAATCGGAATATGTGTTCTATCAACTAGAAGTGAAGTTTAATCTCGTCGGAAAAATCAATACTGAGTCGTCCGTATATTGCTTCAAGTAGGAATAACTCGTAAAATCACCGTGTTAATTTTATCATAAAATTCTCATCAAACGACTAGTCTCGTGTCGCTGTAATGTCATCGATACTCAGCTCTCACCAATCTCTGATTGGTTCAATTGCCGATTTCAAATCGTTAACAATCACACTCACAAGAATTATCTATCGATCTATCGTCTTGCTGAATATAAATAGACACGTTCGCTACAACGGCCAAAAATTCTGCAGTCTCGGTGATTGCTGGACGACAAGTCATATAACTAAGAATTCCTGTCGGTTTGTTGTCCATCGCTCAATTGAGTCGGAGATTGGTGAAAGCCATTTTTACAATCTTCGTCGCTTTATCGTGATGTCAGTTGGATGTTACTTCGTAAGATATGTCGTTATAATTGCTGCGGGCCATGTGTTTCGGCGAGCGTTCATGTATCATAAACTCCTGAACCGTGTTGCACTCGAAGCCGGGACAGTATATACAAATGAAACGGTCAGGATTCCTCCCCACTTGCATCATGTATATGCCTTGCATCGTATTATTCTCTGCTACTGGCGCCGTCACGTTCGTCGCCGGCATCGAATTATTCACAATCGTGCTCACATTCACAAATTGATAAGGCACACTGTTCTCGCTGTTCGTGGAATGCACAGGCAAATATGCACTGCATATTATCTCACCGCCAACATTTGTCTGCTGCTCCTGCTGCTGCTGTTGCAGCTGCTGTTGTTGCTGCATGGAAAAAGTTGAGTATAACGGCGGTGGTTGCTGATTAACCACCGCCATGTACGGCGGCGGTGCTTTCTGCTGTTGTATGTAAGTGTTCTGTACCATAGGTAAGACCGTTGCCGTACTACCAATTTGATGTTGAGCCACTGGTTGAGCCACTCTATTACTTAGTATCGGTTGGGCGACACGAGCTGGCAAGTTTCGATGGTACGCCACCGGTTTCTGTGTTGAAGGTGTTACAGTATTCTGCGGCAACGTCAATATCACGCCGTATTGCTGCTGTTGCTGCTGCTGTTGCTTTGACTGCTGCTGTTGCAGTTGCTGCTGTCGCAGTTGCTGATGCAATTGCTGCTGCTGTTGCAGTTGCTGCGGCGGTTGCAATTGCTGCTGCTGTTGCAGTTGCTGCTGCTGTTGCCATGGCTGCTGCTGTTGCCATGGCTGCTGCTGTTGCAGTTGCTGCTGCTGTTGCAGTTGCTGCTGCTGTTGCAGTTGCTGCTGCTGTTGCAGTTGCAGTTGCTGCTGCTGTTGCAGTTGTTGAGGGTTCGGTTGCAGGTGCTGCAACATTAACTGCTGCTGTTGTTTTTGCTTCAGAGTTGTCTTGTTTGTTACAGAGCACTTAACTTTGTGTAGCGGCTTTACACCGATTACTTGAAATTTTTTGGGCTTTACGGCATTTATTGCAGAAGACGACTGCGACACACCGTTGCTCACAGTTGGTATTATGGGACGATTATAGGATGTGGGCACCAAGGGCGGTACGGGTATCGAAGGATCGAACACCGATTTCAACCGCCATGATATATTGGGTGACAAAGACATTCGCTCAGACTGTTGTTGAGTAGAAGACTGCTGCTCGTTATGGTGCATTAAATTGTGTTCCGTTAACGTATGTGGGTTTTCAAATGACTGAGTACAATTAGGCTGAGGACATTTGACAGCATTCGTAGATGCCGTCTTGTTCAAAGGATCAATCAGCTCCGTTAGAGACCTAACACGCAGAAATTTCGTAGGCACGGAGGTCATGGCGTTCATCGGCAACGCATCCGTGGAATCAAACTGACGTATATTCGCGTCATTGTTGATTGCACCTGGTGAAGCCGTCGAGTTCCCGGTCATGTCCTTGTCACCGGTCGATTTCTGATTTGGACTCGTGTTCTGTCTCGTCACGGAATTTGTCGTACTTGCTGCGTTAGTAGCCTCAACAACTGAACTTGAATTGTCGTTCGCATGGCGGGAATTTTCTGTGAGATTATTATTCGTGGCTAAATCCTGGAGAAGTTCTCCACTGGACATCGTGAGTCTTGTTTGACTATTTTTACGTTTGACTATTTTTACGAAAGATGGAATCTTCACCTGGAAATCGTTTTTATCCTTGGTCTTGCTCGATGTCGAACTGTCCTCGCTTTCCGACACATCTATCATCAACTGTATATCGACTTCCTCTATGTTCTCTACATCTTTGCGACTATTCTTGGCCGTCGTGTCATTGCTCGGGTGATCTTCCACGGAGGTTTCATTGCCCCCTTGCGCAGCTGTCGTGCTCGGCAAGAGAACATGCTCCGATATTTGCGAAACGTCCCCAATACTTGTCGACGGTGCCGCTTTTTCCACTCTCGGCGACGTCTGCCCGCTGGTCGTCATAAATTCATTCGAGTCGTGCGAATTGTCGCACATAGTTTTGTCCTTTTTCTCGAAGCGACTTATATTCGTGCAAGGTATATCGTTCTTATCTACGATGGCGCGTAGATTCACCTTGAAGTCGTGGCAATTGCGGAAATCGTTATAGATGATATTGCATGAGATCGGTTCCTGTTGTTTCTCACCGTTGTTAATGTGCGTGACTGCGTGTTCTTGAAATAGATCGATGCTATTGAAGTAGATGCCGCAACAACCGCATACATAGTTCTCCTGTAGCGTCTCGTGGGTCAACCAGTGATCTTCGAATCTCTTCAACGACCTGCATACAGTCATGCACACCTTGCATATATAGACTCTGTTATTGTCCGTGATATTCGCGACGACATAATGCGACTCCTGATTCTGTTTGTGCTCCAACGAGTGTAGATTAAAGATCCCCTCGTGACTAAATTTCTCATTACACAGCCCGCATATCAACAATATCTGCATCCTCGTCTTAGATCTGCTCAAGGAGGCCGTTCTTTTACTTGGTGATCTAGAATCGTCAACATCACCTCGGCAGATACTCGTGTGCACCTTCAAGGCCGACTCCGTGGTGAAGGCAGTTCTGCATTTTCGACACACCTGGTCCGCTACGAACAAGTAAGTCTCCATTGATCGTTGCTCGCCGTCGTTCGATACCTCGACGAGCTTTAAACCAACGCAGGAGAATCGTGAGAACGATAGACGGCTAGCCAAGTACATCGGGTTTCTGAAGTGATCACGGGCGTGCATCTTGAACAACGTGCCGAACTCGTAAAAGATAATTCTGCAGATATTGCAGTGAAAGCTCGCCATAGCGTCGCGATTCTGCTGTGCGTGCATCGCCAAGTGTCTATACGTATTTCGCAAGGAAGGGATTGTCACTTGGCATCTATTGCAGAACAATTTGGACTTTCGAGTCAGGCTGCGTTTGTGATTCTTCACGCAGGCTATGTTCTTTGGACACTTGAGGTGCGCCTCGAAACAGTCAAAGCGCCGGTACAACGTCCGGCAGACGGTGCACAGCAACACTATCTCGATCTGAACGCAGTCGCCATTGACAATCTCATTTTTGTGACACTTGCAGACAATGGACAGTTTTGGGAACCAGGGTTGCAAGCGCGCCGACTCCTCGAGAAGCGAAGAAGTTGCAGCGTCATTCGTCTTTCTTTTGTCGTGAATCTTTTTGGACGGGTTGATGCTATCTATGTGTGTGGCCAGTGGTAGCAAATCCATAGGGCACGCCGCCTGTACCGAACTCGATGCGACATCCTCCTCTAACGTAGTCTGCAAGATGGACGTTGTAGAAGGGATGTTGGTTGAGTCGTTTTCCGTTGGTTTTGCTTGCTGTTCGTCGATACAATGTCCGGCTATGTCCTGTGATCTGTTGGTGCTCTCAATAGTACCTGCTTCGCTGCACTTGCCCAGATCTACGGACTTTGATTTGATGAGCGAAACGCCCTTGTTGCTCGATTTCGATTGAGGTGTCAAGAGCTGCTTGCTGAGTGTCCCCTGCTTCGTCAACGACGATAAGAGCGAGGTGTCGGAAGAATCGTTAGTCTGGTCAAACTTATGATCGAGCTTCACGTATTTATTTCTCTGATCCTCAAACATCTTTTTCATCTTTTTTTGGCAATGATTGCTCGTCAAGTGTTGCTGTAGCAAACAATAGTTGTTGTACGACGCTTTGCATATAATGCATATATAGTTGTGCTGTTTTTCCTGACTCAAGACGGCAGTCTTTCCTGACTTAGCGGCGCGATGCACGGAAGAGTTCAACGTCGCCGGTGACTCTACCAGCGACTTTGACGGCGACTTCGTCGATGGCTTCGACGATGACTCTACCAGCGACTTCGATGGCGACTTCGTCGATGGTTTCGACGGTGACTTTGATGACGACTTCATCGACTTTATTGGCGACTTCGTCTTATCAACGCTCGTTTTTTCAGGTGACTTTGTCGACTCTGACATTTCCTCGTGTGATTTAGGCGAGGATTCCGAAACAGTAACGTTCTCCACCGCGATACCTCCATCGCGAAGACTTTTGGTGACAACGCTACCTTCGGGCCGAGTATCAAATAGCATCTTACGGACATTTTCCTTGGTGCTCCCGTTACGGCGACTAGAATCCACAGTCGACGATTGATTCTTCGGTGAAGAGAGTTTCACGGAAGATATGATCGATACGTTATCCTTCTTGGAAGACGTAAACGTGGAAGTCAATAAATCAGTTCTCTCACATTCCGCATCCGCCAAATTTTGCAATGAGTTTGACGAAGCGGATTTCGATGTCAATTCCGTCGAAGTGGATTGACTATCAGCTGGTGTTTTTTTCGTGACTTTCTGCAAGCCGAAAGCATTCTGCCAAATTTCCAACAGTGTCCGACTCGAATTACTCTTTTTCACAGGACTCGATTTTTTCAAAGTCAGGATAAGTTTAGGATTCACAAACGGGATGTTTTGGTGGCTCCTATCTGCCGACGCTTGATTGTCTGTAAACAAAAATTTTGAAATGTTCAAAAAGTGAGTTTATGTAATGAAAAGTAGAATACCGTACATCTTAGGATTACATCTATGCGTATTATTGCATTATTTTCTACATGATGTATATACGACTTTTCACGTAGACAATTATTTAAAAGATTCCAAATTACATTACAATATACAAAAAACTAAATATAATTAAAATAGCTAAATTATGACAGTTGCCGTATTTGTTTTGGATATTAATTATAAAATTATTATAAATGTAATATTTAAAAGAGGCAAGGGAGATTGCATGGAATTTTGATTTCATTATGTGACAAATTCATAGATTTAAGTGTCTGTGGATAAGAAAGTAACTAGAGAATTTTCTGACTTGTTTAGAAAACAATGTTCATAAATTGAGAGAGAGAGAGAGACATCAGGATTCTGAAGATTAAATAAAAATATAAACATTTGTTAATTAATTTTTCAGCAAGCTAAACGCTTTTCAAATGACATTCATAGATTACTTATTGTCTACATAGATAATATTTCATACATAATTTATATGTTGTCTACACGCAGACACAGATTATCATAATTTATGTGTTATGTCCAACACTGATTAAAAGAATTATTTAACTGGAAGCAATTACCACCAATTAGGGATACATTATATACTAATTATGGACACCTTATACATTGAAGTATGTTATTTTCACTACTTTCAGTACTTTGTACTAGCATTTTTATAAAAATGTAAATATTTTAATCTCAAAATTGATTTACACACATTTATTATTTTAATTACTTTTATATATACATATATAAATGCACTGAATTCTTTATTAAGTCATCCCAAAATGACGCGTTGTTGTTTGTGTACTATCGTGAACAAAAGGATTAAGATTAAGGGGGTCATACCTTCAGATGAACTGCTCCTTGACACTTGGTACTCAGCATTCGATACTTCTACAGCAGTATTGTTCTCTTCCGCGAAACTTGTGCCCGCATTCTCTTGTATTCCCGACTGCACAAATGTGAACGGTGGTATGCGAGATATGGAGCTGGTTTTAATCACGGATCTCACGTACTGGCGCGTTAAATTTTCGACTTCGTTTGCCGAATATGTGCTGTTGTTGCAAGAACTGTATAAGGCTTCCAACTCTATCAGCAGGACCTTAGGCTTTCTGAACAGTTTGTATTTCTCTTCTAAACTAAGAGGCGATTTTAACGTAACGTTTAGCTGCTTTGGATCATAATTACTGCTGCATGCGTCGAAAGCTTTTGCCAATTTCGAGGAAACTTGGCAATCGTCTGACGTTGTCGAAGAGTCATCACTCAGCACGATTAACTCTGCGTTCGGATCATTCTCGTGTGTGTTGTCCACGACATTCGCATGATCTTGCGATGTTGTTAAACTTTCGATATCTCGTAAACTCGTACTGCTCGTTGAAGATTGCTCGTCGCTTAAGATTGTTATATCCGACCACTGTTCTTCCGCTTCACGACTCGGTGTAGAGCTTCGCGAAATGTTGTTCGCTTTGTTTTCTCGCCATTTGACGACATCCACATCGTCCGAATATTCTAGTCTCGTTAAAGTGACTTGCGGTTTGTTCGTTCGTTTATGTATGTTCATTATAGACAATCTTTTTCGGTCCACCGTTTCGTGGGACGAGCTAGAACAACTTAGGCTATCGTCTTCGATCACGTTCTTACTTACAATTGTCTCTTCGTCGTCAGATATGTCTGACGTTATTACCGCGTATTTTCTCTTTTTCCTGACAACGACGGGAAAGTCGTTGTCAGACGATTCGTCACTAGATATTTTTCTTTTCTTCTTCATCTCCCATTTAGCCAGTTGTCCTCGAAAAGAGGCTGCTCTAACCAGAAGATCATCGAGTGTCTTGTCATACTTAGCAATATCTTTCTTAAACAAGTTATGCTTCTTTGCTTCCTCTGAAGAAAATTTTTTTCTCCTTGGTTCATCTTGATCCAATTCTTCTCTCCATGCTTCATCTTCACAAAATTCTTTCCTCTTTGCTCCATCCTGATGTGATTCTTCTCTCTCTGCTTCATCTCGATGTGATTCTTTTCTCTTTACATAATTCTGATGCAATTCTTCTTTTTTCACTTCATTTTGATGCAAAGTGGATTTATGTGGGCCATTGCTCATATAACTGCATGAAGGCTGCTCTGCACTCTCACTTAAATTCGATAATGGAAATGAAATATTATGACATATTGCATCTTGTTTGTTGCTAGCCAATGTTTTTCTTGTAATCCAATCATATGGCAAAGTACGCGCTGAAGTATGGATATTAAATGCATCATCGACGAATGAAACTTGACTATTTGGTGTCTCATATCCTCCAGAAGATGATAAAGACACAAATGTCTGCTCATTCTGATAGTCTGGAGAACTACTGCTTGATATCGTTGTTTCTTCATTTTGTTCACTTGAATATACATAATTATCTACAGAATCTCTTAACAATGTAGCAGGTATAGTTTTAGATGGTGATGTAGTAGGTGTAGTTTTAGATGGTGATGTAGTAGGTGTAGTTTTAGCTGGTGATTTTACATCATTGACTGTTTTGTAGTTTAAAAATATCTGCGAATTCTTTGTCTCAGACACATTTGCTTTCTTTTTACTAAGCCTCTTTTTAATATTTCCATGTTTCCACGCATTATGTCTTATTTTACGAAGTTTAAGAATTTTACGTTTTTTAATTGTTGAATTTGTTGGTGTATTCATCTGTGGTAAACGTATAAGATGTACTGAGACATCTTTTATTTCAGATTGGCAATTTGTCGCACTATGTACAGTCTCCCTCGATGAATTGCTACTGCTTGGCGTTGCCTCAAATAATTCCTCATCAGAGCTATCCATTGCTGAAACATTTATTATAAATTACAAGTTTTCAAACTCAATACACACAGTTTTGTAATTTGTCGATCTGAAATACTCACTTGTTTAAGATGTCCCGAATATAGGTTAAATTAGTTAACATGAACTATCAACGCGCAAACAGCCAGGTACTTCAACGGGTATTTTATCTGCAGCAATTTAACATTACAAATATTATTATTTCCTACACAACACTCACTATCTGACATGATAATCAATTTTGTATTTCCACGTAAAAATCATCATCGATTATATAATACTTACAAACATAGATGCCTTATTTGCAAACTCTCTTATCTTTGTTTTAACAAGCCGGAATATCGCAATGACGACAATGGTTGCGTTCAGAAAACATAGCTGATCAGTGATTATTGGTTCTTACTGTCAGATCCCTAACTTTAGACCAATTACGATGACTAATTATTCAATCGTTGTGTCTCCTGAACGCACCCAATGATACATCACAAGAAAACCGTCTGATGATGCAAACAACGTTCTTTGTTTACGGTAAATGTCTAATGGTAACTGTCGGAACTCCATTCAACAATCACATTTGTAATAACTGTTAATCGCTTCAATATTGCGATTCGATTATTAAGCGCTAACTCGCGCTACTTTTGTAATTAAATATTTATTCTGCTTTTCCTTTGTCACATTTTTCGACGCACAAGTCACCGATATATCAGGTTATATATCCGCCATGGCAGATAGGCCTTGAAAAGCGCGGTTCTTTTTAGGTTCTGTTCGTCTCAAGTGTAAACTGGCGTTGCATTGGAATTTTATTCCTTTACTTTTTAACGTTAGACTAATTATGTTAATTATTATTATTATTAACGCTAGACTAATTATGTTAATTATTATTATTATAAGTTTGATTAAACTTTCTTCAATAAAATTTTCATTTTTACAAGTTTATGCGAAGAAAACAGGTGCATGATCATAGTTCACAGACTAGGACTGCGTTCCGGAATTCACTGCCAGTACTGAAAATCTATAGTTTAGGGTGCGTTCAGATTCCCTACCCGGGTGCACTCTATTACTAGAAACACTATAGTATATGTTACATATACTATAGCACTTCTAGTATTAGAGTGCACCCGGGTAGGGAATCTGAACGTACATTTATGTGACGTATACTATAAAATTTCAGTACTAGCAGTAAATTTCGGAATGCAGCTTTATCTACAATAGGTGTAGTAAGCTTTAAGCCGTAAAAAATTGACTAATCATTGATTATTCTTTTATAAATCGACTATGATTGGTCAATTTCTTAAAGCGTAAAGCTCACTACACTTATTGTAGATCGAGACTAAACAGTAAGCAAATTGACTAATTACAGTCGTTGATTCTTGGACCGTAACAAAAATCAGCGACTGTGATTGGTCAATTTGCTTACTTCTTACGTTTTACTGCTTAAGTTTTTTGGTGCCACTAGCCTTCTAGTGCCACTAGCCTGTAGATCTTGAACAGGCAATAAGAACAGAGAATAGGAATTTGGATTGGTCAATTATTTCTATTTCCTGTTCCTATTGGCTAATGCCTATTCCTATTGCCTGTTGCCTGGCATTGTGCATAGGGCTTAACCGTCAGTCATTGTTTATTAAAATATTCAACTTTTTTTCTTAATAATTTTTTAGTAAACAATGACTAACGGCTAATGTGACGATAGATTGGGTTAGGTTAGTTTTGAGGGGGGGCGCAGCTTCCCGCTAGTCGTTCGATATTGCAGTTACATAATGTGATTAAAAGATCAGTAACTTGTTTAAATTGTGGGAAAGCAGCAACGTTCGACAAGTGAAAAAAAATTTAAAACAATATATAATTTGAATATTTTTCGGACTCCCCCAATTGATTATTAATATTGGAGTCAAAATAAATATTTTTACCAAAAGAGCTGCAAAAAGATATCAAAATTGGTTTGGCGACAGTTTCCCGAAAAGTGGAGGGGATAATGTTGGTATCAAGGAAAATCTCTACACGATATAATTTAAACATCTGTTCTTTGTAACTGTACTGCTGAACTGGTGCAATAAATTGAAGTGAGGCAAGTATATATTTTCTCACTCTAACTTTTTGCATTAATTCAGCAGTGTGCAGTTACAAAGAACAGATCTTTAAATTATATCGTGTAGAGATTTTCCTTGGTACAACATTATGCCCTTCATTTTTCGAGAAACTGTGTCGTCTAACCATCAAAATTCGAAAAAGGCCTTATTGTACATAATTATCCGAAAAAGAACCAGGAATATTGAAATACTAGATAGTACACTGATCATGCCTGACGGTACTTCCACTGCAGCGCTTGAGATCGATATTTCGGCCAAATATATGATTTTTTAATATTTAATTAAAATTATCCGGATGATTCACAAACCTTTTTAATGATACTTCATAACTCTTCATTCGAAATACAAACAACACCATACCAAACCTTTGTTTAATTTACCTCCGGTCATTATTTCCGGCTAAATACATGGTCCAAAAAAGAACAATTAATTACAAGTAATAGAATGACTCACAAATCTTTTCAATTGCACTTCAAAACTCTTCATACGAAATACAAACGATTTAAAAGAATAGTTTTCCAACCGGAATTTTTTTCCGGTCAAGTACATACGAATGCTGCACAATCAAACCCCAAAGCAGTGCAGCCAACTTCCCTGTCGGATAAAATAGGGCCCCAGGATGCGGAAATACTGCGACAAGAAGCGATGCGATAGGTAAATTTTCATCTTTTATGGAAAAATCACAGACGTAGGAATATCTGGACTGAGCGTATTTCGCGGAGAGTAAATTTACAGAGGTGAGAGGAATGAAAGTTGGAAGTGATCACCAAATATGGCGGCGGCCTATATCACGGAGTACAATAGCTGCGTTCGGCATTGTAAATCGAAGGTGTCGGATTGCTCTTTCATCTCGAAGATGCATAGAAATGAAAAAGATACGAGATCTCGTATCTCCCTCACTTCTGTGCATTTTCGAGGTAAAAGAGCAATCCGACGTCTTCGATTTACAATGCCGAACGCAACTATTGCGCTCCGTAATATAGGCCGCCGCCATATTTAGTGATCACTTCTGACTTTCATTTCTCTCATCCCTGTGAGTTCACTCCCCGCGAAATACGGGAGCGGTGCACTTGGACACGGTGCATTTGGACACAGCCAATCACAGTACCGTGTGATTAGAGACATTTGTAGGGTCCCTTGGAATAGCGACTTGTGATTGGACTGTGTCCAATTGCCCCGTGTCCAACTGATATACACCCGCGAAATACCGCTCCGTCCAGATATTTCTACGTCCATGTATTTGATACAGCATATGTCTACGCCAATCCTTGTGCGTTGACTTCCAACACCGACTTACGTCAACGACACTGTCGTAAACGATTACGACAATCTTTGTGCTCAGGCTCTATGTCAAAATGACTCCGAGAAATTCATGCACTTGCTACTTCAACAGTGTCCGCAGAAATTAAAATTATTGTCTAAGGAGTGGGACCCGATTGACCACGGTACGATTGGACATAGATTGTAATAATTGGTCCGACCTGGTAATTCACTAGATAATTCTTTGCATCAGTTGGTTGTGTCCAATCGTACCGTCGTCAATCGGGACGCTCCCGTAAACTATAGGTACGAGAACTAGAGAAAAAGTCCACAATTTCAAATGGCATTAATATGTCATTTGTACGTAATTTTTTTGTTTATTCGGTGTAGTTGTATAAAATTACAATTTTTCTTTGACGTTTGACGCGACATTTCTCGTTTAATATTGGTATATACAACACCGTAGAAAATAATTATACGTTGATCCTTATTCGGACATTTTTTATCAACAAAAGCACCTCTCTAGATGATTTATAGGCCTTTTAATTAGCGTATAAGTGCATGTAGAAACATTTTTATCGATAAAGAAGTGTTGAGAATAAGGATCTTTATATATCTGAAAATACATTTGTAAAACAGAAATTTTTAACTATAAAATATTTCTTGGATCATCCCACTACCATTATTTTCGCCAGTCATAGTTCAACGAATTTTTTCCTATTTCTCACGATCAAGAAGTAGAATCTTTCAGTTTTTTGCACAGGATATGTGTAATAAAATATGCGGGAAGTAAATCATGTTTTTGTAATTCAAATAAGGTGCTCGTGTGTGAAATCAAGCTGTACACGGTGGCGTATAAAAAGACTCTTGTATTTACACCAGTTTACGATATACATTTTATAATACTATATGTACTTCAGTCGACGATCTTTTTTGATTTAAACGACGTATTTTTATTTTCTATCGTTTCCTAGAAATGCTCGCTATACAATATCGTGCGTCCGTATCTCGCTAGAACTAGATAACAGCGTCTCATACATTTTTCTTTCTCTTTCTCTCCTCTCTCCTCTCTCTCTCTCTCTCTCTTTCTCTCTGTTTGTCTCTTGACACAAGTTTCTTGCATGAGCGAGAGCAAGATACAATGCAAAACTTTGTAATAATCTTAATGTGAATAAGTCTTATTCGCCTATTCTTTGTTGCTGCGGCACGTGTTATCGTGCTCCATGCTGAGATAAGAATGTTTGGCCCAAACGACGATGACATCGCGATAACAACGATGGCGACGATGAGGACGCAGGTTCACGCCGACGTGACGTCAATGGCGGCGGTAAACGCTAAGCAATAATATCACAGTGTGGGTTTCTCGTCCGCTGGCTCCTCCTTTATAGGATGACTGCATTCCATTAGCGCGGGATTCGCTACGGCGATTATGTTGTCTCCACGCGAGGCTATTACCTGCGCAATACAATTATTCATCCGCCGTTAAGTGCCATTGGCAAACATACCTGTGCTGTCTCTATCATTATTTTTTTCCCTATTAATTATAAACGAACATGCACGGTCTTCGTCGACGTGTGTTTTTTTGTGGAGATTATGCATTATTCAGCGATAATAAAAAAGACAAGAAAACATCGAGTATTGCATTATCCTGTCTGGCGACAGATGAAAAAACCTGCTCGGTACGCGCATCTAGCATTTTTTACAAACAGTTTTTCTAGTGGCCACGTAGTGACGACAAAAAGGATAAAGAGGTGAAGATGATATGTGGACGTACACAGGCCCGCTCGATGCTCACCTTCAGATTGAAATCACCTTCCTTGTCGGTGTTGTCGGCCTCCGCCTCGTTTGTGTCCTGGAACATATGCCAATATATAGAGTTTATCTGAATTTTACTCTTGTCTTCGACGTGAAAATGCATAATGACGCTAATGGCGTTATATCGCCTTCGTTTTGTTGTTGTAACTTACGTGCATAGACGAAGATTCCTCGTTGGAGAACGAGAATTGGCTGTCCGAGTCGCTGATTTCTTCCACACTGGCGCTAAACATGCCGTTGTTACTCTTCTTCCTCCAGACTGGACTAAAACATTGCGCATATCTGAACATCAACATGTTCACTCATCCGATACGTAACGATAATGCACCAATGTGTCACATATATGTAATAAAAATGTAATATTAATTTAGATCGTTTATGCCGAAAACATAATATTAATATATCTAATATATGTATCTCTAAATCTATCTTCCCGTTCGTTAATTACATAATGTCGTAGAATCAACTTTGATTGATACTGTTTAGTCTTCCTAATTGGTGCAGAGGAGATTACACGCTAAGGCTTAGTCTCGGCGAAAGGGATAATCACCTCGACGATCTGTGTCTTCTCGTGATAGAATTATTAATGTCCGTGCCAGAACAGCGGAGGTCCAACTCCTCCTGAAACGGTGAACTGCTACAGAGAGTAAAAGTGGCAAGCCGGACACGCGGAAGAAAAGAAGAAGAGGAAGAGTTGGTCAGAAGAGGGACAGATTCAAGTGATACAGACAGCCAAATCGAACTAAACACGACTTGGGACACCAGGCGCAAAGCGTAGAGTCCGAACAAGTCGTGTCGAATGAATCAATAGCGAAACGAATGTTTAAACAAACGTTCGCTATGTTGAATAAGATGCAATTTTTTTCAAGAAAACTCCGTATTAGCCCTCTACAAAAAAAAAAACTCTCATGCTTTCTCTAATTTCGTATTTTACTAACTCATAGGCCGGTATTCATAGTATGATATTATATTTAAAACCATCTTAAGTAATGTCTTAAGATGCGAATACAGTTCTGTGATTAGTTCATGACATCTTAAGACAGTACTTAAGATGATCTTAAATATAAGATCGGACTATGAATACCGGCCATAGTTTATTCGAGACGTGCGAATTAACGATTCAGCGATAGCGCATGCAAGGCAGGCAACAGAAGAGTGCGAATGATTCGCTTTTAGTTGAAAATGATTGCATTCATAGGAATACGAAGTGAAATTATCTAGAATCGACAGGGCGAAAAGTGAGCGAATAATGAAGGATTCACATTGCGTCCGATATCCAATAGGAGAATTAATTTTGCGGAGACAGAAATGTCGCTAGCTGAAAACTCTAGCAAAGAAACTTTACTATTGGATATCGCGTATCGTCGTACATCGGATATTGAACGCGGTGTGAATCGTGTAAAATACATAAGCCTTTGAAGTCCCTAAAGTCAGAGTCAAAACAAAACATGATGATTTCTGATTGACTTGCGTCCTGTCTATTATTTTTAGGAACGATGTGAATGGAAGTGAGAAAGGAACTCTAGCAAAAGTAGAAAAAAGAAAGAAGTTTTAAGACTGATGAA
>NW_022639463.1:661139-677837 GCF_010583005.1 Odontomachus brunneus
AACCGTCAGTCATTGTTTATTAAAATATTCAACTTTTTTTCTTAATAATTTTTTAGTAAACAATGACTAACGGCTAATGTGACGATAGATTGGGTTAGGTTAGTTTTGAGGGGGGGCGCAGCTTCCCGCTAGTCGTTCGATATTGCAGTTACATAATGTGATTAAAAGATCAGTAACTTGTTTAAATTGTGGGAAAGCAGCAACGTTCGACAAGTGAAAAAAAATTTAAAACAATATATAATTTGAATATTTTTCGGACTCCCCCAATTGATTATTAATATTGGAGTCAAAATAAATATTTTTACCAAAAGAGCTGCAAAAAGATATCAAAATTGGTTTGGCGACAGTTTCCCGAAAAGTGGAGGGGATAATGTTGGTATCAAGGAAAATCTCTACACGATATAATTTAAACATCTGTTCTTTGTAACTGTACTGCTGAACTGGTGCAATAAATTGAAGTGAGGCAAGTATATATTTTCTCACTCTAACTTTTTGCATTAATTCAGCAGTGTGCAGTTACAAAGAACAGATCTTTAAATTATATCGTGTAGAGATTTTCCTTGGTACAACATTATGCCCTTCATTTTTCGAGAAACTGTGTCGTCTAACCATCAAAATTCGAAAAAGGCCTTATTGTACATAATTATCCGAAAAAGAACCAGGAATATTGAAATACTAGATAGTACACTGATCATGCCTGACGGTACTTCCACTGCAGCGCTTGAGATCGATATTTCGGCCAAATATATGATTTTTTAATATTTAATTAAAATTATCCGGATGATTCACAAACCTTTTTAATGATACTTCATAACTCTTCATTCGAAATACAAACAACACCATACCAAACCTTTGTTTAATTTACCTCCGGTCATTATTTCCGGCTAAATACATGGTCCAAAAAAGAACAATTAATTACAAGTAATAGAATGACTCACAAATCTTTTCAATTGCACTTCAAAACTCTTCATACGAAATACAAACGATTTAAAAGAATAGTTTTCCAACCGGAATTTTTTTCCGGTCAAGTACATACGAATGCTGCACAATCAAACCCCAAAGCAGTGCAGCCAACTTCCCTGTCGGATAAAATAGGGCCCCAGGATGCGGAAATACTGCGACAAGAAGCGATGCGATAGGTAAATTTTCATCTTTTATGGAAAAATCACAGACGTAGGAATATCTGGACTGAGCGTATTTCGCGGAGAGTAAATTTACAGAGGTGAGAGGAATGAAAGTTGGAAGTGATCACCAAATATGGCGGCGGCCTATATCACGGAGTACAATAGCTGCGTTCGGCATTGTAAATCGAAGGTGTCGGATTGCTCTTTCATCTCGAAGATGCATAGAAATGAAAAAGATACGAGATCTCGTATCTCCCTCACTTCTGTGCATTTTCGAGGTAAAAGAGCAATCCGACGTCTTCGATTTACAATGCCGAACGCAACTATTGCGCTCCGTAATATAGGCCGCCGCCATATTTAGTGATCACTTCTGACTTTCATTTCTCTCATCCCTGTGAGTTCACTCCCCGCGAAATACGGGAGCGGTGCACTTGGACACGGTGCATTTGGACACAGCCAATCACAGTACCGTGTGATTAGAGACATTTGTAGGGTCCCTTGGAATAGCGACTTGTGATTGGACTGTGTCCAATTGCCCCGTGTCCAACTGATATACACCCGCGAAATACCGCTCCGTCCAGATATTTCTACGTCCATGTATTTGATACAGCATATGTCTACGCCAATCCTTGTGCGTTGACTTCCAACACCGACTTACGTCAACGACACTGTCGTAAACGATTACGACAATCTTTGTGCTCAGGCTCTATGTCAAAATGACTCCGAGAAATTCATGCACTTGCTACTTCAACAGTGTCCGCAGAAATTAAAATTATTGTCTAAGGAGTGGGACCCGATTGACCACGGTACGATTGGACATAGATTGTAATAATTGGTCCGACCTGGTAATTCACTAGATAATTCTTTGCATCAGTTGGTTGTGTCCAATCGTACCGTCGTCAATCGGGACGCTCCCGTAAACTATAGGTACGAGAACTAGAGAAAAAGTCCACAATTTCAAATGGCATTAATATGTCATTTGTACGTAATTTTTTTGTTTATTCGGTGTAGTTGTATAAAATTACAATTTTTCTTTGACGTTTGACGCGACATTTCTCGTTTAATATTGGTATATACAACACCGTAGAAAATAATTATACGTTGATCCTTATTCGGACATTTTTTATCAACAAAAGCACCTCTCTAGATGATTTATAGGCCTTTTAATTAGCGTATAAGTGCATGTAGAAACATTTTTATCGATAAAGAAGTGTTGAGAATAAGGATCTTTATATATCTGAAAATACATTTGTAAAACAGAAATTTTTAACTATAAAATATTTCTTGGATCATCCCACTACCATTATTTTCGCCAGTCATAGTTCAACGAATTTTTTCCTATTTCTCACGATCAAGAAGTAGAATCTTTCAGTTTTTTGCACAGGATATGTGTAATAAAATATGCGGGAAGTAAATCATGTTTTTGTAATTCAAATAAGGTGCTCGTGTGTGAAATCAAGCTGTACACGGTGGCGTATAAAAAGACTCTTGTATTTACACCAGTTTACGATATACATTTTATAATACTATATGTACTTCAGTCGACGATCTTTTTTGATTTAAACGACGTATTTTTATTTTCTATCGTTTCCTAGAAATGCTCGCTATACAATATCGTGCGTCCGTATCTCGCTAGAACTAGATAACAGCGTCTCATACATTTTTCTTTCTCTTTCTCTCCTCTCTCCTCTCTCTCTCTCTCTCTCTTTCTCTCTGTTTGTCTCTTGACACAAGTTTCTTGCATGAGCGAGAGCAAGATACAATGCAAAACTTTGTAATAATCTTAATGTGAATAAGTCTTATTCGCCTATTCTTTGTTGCTGCGGCACGTGTTATCGTGCTCCATGCTGAGATAAGAATGTTTGGCCCAAACGACGATGACATCGCGATAACAACGATGGCGACGATGAGGACGCAGGTTCACGCCGACGTGACGTCAATGGCGGCGGTAAACGCTAAGCAATAATATCACAGTGTGGGTTTCTCGTCCGCTGGCTCCTCCTTTATAGGATGACTGCATTCCATTAGCGCGGGATTCGCTACGGCGATTATGTTGTCTCCACGCGAGGCTATTACCTGCGCAATACAATTATTCATCCGCCGTTAAGTGCCATTGGCAAACATACCTGTGCTGTCTCTATCATTATTTTTTTCCCTATTAATTATAAACGAACATGCACGGTCTTCGTCGACGTGTGTTTTTTTGTGGAGATTATGCATTATTCAGCGATAATAAAAAAGACAAGAAAACATCGAGTATTGCATTATCCTGTCTGGCGACAGATGAAAAAACCTGCTCGGTACGCGCATCTAGCATTTTTTACAAACAGTTTTTCTAGTGGCCACGTAGTGACGACAAAAAGGATAAAGAGGTGAAGATGATATGTGGACGTACACAGGCCCGCTCGATGCTCACCTTCAGATTGAAATCACCTTCCTTGTCGGTGTTGTCGGCCTCCGCCTCGTTTGTGTCCTGGAACATATGCCAATATATAGAGTTTATCTGAATTTTACTCTTGTCTTCGACGTGAAAATGCATAATGACGCTAATGGCGTTATATCGCCTTCGTTTTGTTGTTGTAACTTACGTGCATAGACGAAGATTCCTCGTTGGAGAACGAGAATTGGCTGTCCGAGTCGCTGATTTCTTCCACACTGGCGCTAAACATGCCGTTGTTACTCTTCTTCCTCCAGACTGGACTAAAACATTGCGCATATCTGAACATCAACATGTTCACTCATCCGATACGTAACGATAATGCACCAATGTGTCACATATATGTAATAAAAATGTAATATTAATTTAGATCGTTTATGCCGAAAACATAATATTAATATATCTAATATATGTATCTCTAAATCTATCTTCCCGTTCGTTAATTACATAATGTCGTAGAATCAACTTTGATTGATACTGTTTAGTCTTCCTAATTGGTGCAGAGGAGATTACACGCTAAGGCTTAGTCTCGGCGAAAGGGATAATCACCTCGACGATCTGTGTCTTCTCGTGATAGAATTATTAATGTCCGTGCCAGAACAGCGGAGGTCCAACTCCTCCTGAAACGGTGAACTGCTACAGAGAGTAAAAGTGGCAAGCCGGACACGCGGAAGAAAAGAAGAAGAGGAAGAGTTGGTCAGAAGAGGGACAGATTCAAGTGATACAGACAGCCAAATCGAACTAAACACGACTTGGGACACCAGGCGCAAAGCGTAGAGTCCGAACAAGTCGTGTCGAATGAATCAATAGCGAAACGAATGTTTAAACAAACGTTCGCTATGTTGAATAAGATGCAATTTTTTTCAAGAAAACTCCGTATTAGCCCTCTACAAAAAAAAAAACTCTCATGCTTTCTCTAATTTCGTATTTTACTAACTCATAGGCCGGTATTCATAGTATGATATTATATTTAAAACCATCTTAAGTAATGTCTTAAGATGCGAATACAGTTCTGTGATTAGTTCATGACATCTTAAGACAGTACTTAAGATGATCTTAAATATAAGATCGGACTATGAATACCGGCCATAGTTTATTCGAGACGTGCGAATTAACGATTCAGCGATAGCGCATGCAAGGCAGGCAACAGAAGAGTGCGAATGATTCGCTTTTAGTTGAAAATGATTGCATTCATAGGAATACGAAGTGAAATTATCTAGAATCGACAGGGCGAAAAGTGAGCGAATAATGAAGGATTCACATTGCGTCCGATATCCAATAGGAGAATTAATTTTGCGGAGACAGAAATGTCGCTAGCTGAAAACTCTAGCAAAGAAACTTTACTATTGGATATCGCGTATCGTCGTACATCGGATATTGAACGCGGTGTGAATCGTGTAAAATACATAAGCCTTTGAAGTCCCTAAAGTCAGAGTCAAAACAAAACATGATGATTTCTGATTGACTTGCGTCCTGTCTATTATTTTTAGGAACGATGTGAATGGAAGTGAGAAAGGAACTCTAGCAAAAGTAGAAAAAAGAAAGAAGTTTTAAGACTGATGAAGCACGATGCAGCTTCTCCCTCACTCACTCACTTCTTTTCTACAAATGACACACATTGTCCTAACTTTGAGAAAATATAAGTCCTTACCCAACAAACACAACGTCACATGTAACATACATGTTAGTTATAATTTCCTACTCAACAATGTAATTGTTATATAACATACGTGTTATATAACAGTTATATTGTTGAGTAGGAAATTACAACTAACATGTGATGTTGTGTTTTCTGGATAGATTGGCTTTCAGTTACAATAGATAAAAGATAATAGAATAAGAGCCTATGTCTTATTCACATGTTCTTTGGTGTCATTCCTAGCGATTTAACAGAGTAATACAAAGCGGCCCGACAAGCAGCAAAGATTGATCGCGAATTTCGATCCAACTGAGCAAACTTTTCGGCAAGCCGTGCACACGTGTATTGGCAAGCAACTATACTTGACCTTTTCCGTCCGTCTCTGTCTCGCGCGTTTTCACGATTGAATGCAGGTGGTTAATGCGTGACGGGCGTGTGGTTAGTGATTAGCGACCATGCGAGCGCGGCCAGGTCAGTGCGATTATGAGCGATCTATTTTTGTGGCCGGGGCGATCTAACCTGCGTCGCGTCCTCACTCTCACCCTCCAGCTCGAGCTTCCGGTGTTTCGAGCGCTCACCGTCGGTCTCCTCGCCGTTTTCGCGCGTCCGCGACACCGACAAGCTGAAAACGATCGAGAACATTTTTACATTCTGTGTTTCTCGATTTTCGAGCGATCCTACAAACTGATCACTTGAAAAACTATTCAGTAACGCGTGAGAATTTTTTTCCGAGTCATATTCGGCGTTGGGAGGGTTACTTTTTAAAAATTACTCGTTACGAGTTGTCCACTGAAGAGAAACTTGTGCGTTAAAATAATTGGCGAGTTACAATGACTGAGAACAAGTAGTTTGTAAGAATAATGGCGTTATAAGTAATATTTCCCAATCCTGGAATAATATCGTGTACTTGGAACAACGTTTAACTCGCCGTACTTACTATTGATTCTTGGAGTAATGATAGCCGGAATCTCTAACGACACGACGCGCTAACGGAAATAGCTCGTCCCTCCTGGTGAGGAGAGCAGGCACGAATCTGCAAATCTGCGCTGCCGCCTCGTTCACGGACACTTCGTGCAACGTGAGAGGTTTCTCCGGCTTTCTCTTGCAATCGAATCTGCCGTAAATCGCCGCGTACTTCCGGATTTCGTCCATTTTGCGCGGATCACTGTCGGACATCGTCATTACCATCTGTAATGCGTTTGAAGTACAGTTTGTTGTGCTTCAAAATAACTTACTCTGAAGAACAGCTTCGAGAATTGTGTCTGTGAGTCGAGCGACCAGCCAGCGCTTCGTTGGAACAATCGAAATAACGAGTAAATAAGAATTTAACTCGTCAAGAATGCAGCGACGCTCTTTTAAAAAATTAGGACATTGTAATATCATCGCGTCTCATCAAGTTCCAGTAAACACCAATTAATATTAAGAATAAAGTAAAAATATTGAAGCAAAGTACTGAATCGTTAATATGAGAATAAAGTAAAGGTAGGTGAAACGTCAAAGCAAAAGATAAGTGCTTGGACTCTAGCATATATATCGTGTCATACTTAATTCGTCTAAAGTTTACCATAATCCGGCGGAAGAGTCCCGTCGGAGACGAATTCCGATCTACAACGAAATCCACCTCCGTCGCGGGCAATTATAATTAACGATGTACACCGACGCGTGTCGTTTTGCCTCTTCTTAAGGGACACAATTAAAGCGGTCGCTCACGCAGGCACAGTCCTCGAGGTCTGCTTCGTATTTCGGACACGTCTGGCGACTGACGTCGCTTTGAAATTAACGACTCACCTCCAGGTTCTTGCAGAGTTTTTTCTTTACATTGTGCGGCTTGGGATCGAGGGGCTTTATGGTAGCGACGAGCCTCTCCGCGGCTTCAGCGAGTCGCTGCACCTGCGACTGCAGAAGGGTCGGCGTCGGTTGTGTCGGGCTCGCAGGTGCGCCACCGCCACCGCCGCCGCCTCCGCCACTCGGGCTCGGTGTCGTGCCGCTGCCGCACGAGGACTCGCACGTTCCCACCTGAAAACGTGCGCAAGGATAAACTCATACTGACAATGCGAACAGAGATGAAGGAACGATGTTAACGAAAATTGATCCTCGCTCTGAAAGCGTCTATTTATTTATTTATTTATCAGGGAATGTGTGTGCCTATGAAACCAGATCAGGGTTAGGAAGTGAGTTACTTTTCAAAAGTAATCAATCTCAAATCAATTTCAAAAGATGGGAATGACCTTTGAAAAGTAACTTATTCCCGATCACGAAGTCCCGGAAAATTCTTTTCCCGTTTCTGCTCTTGAGAAAAAATCGCACAATTATTAAAGTGAAGAATTCGCTGGAATTCGAGCGACTCGATCGTCACTCTACTCTTCAGGTAGAATTTCATTCGGAGAAATTTAGAGAGTGCCCAGGAGAGCATCGTGGATCAGTCGTGGTACGCACCGACGATGAATCTCGATAATACGTTTCCTCCCGATCGAGTTCTAGTCGCCTTGTCTTCGTTACCTGCAGTACGCTAGGGCTGTGCGAGGTGGCGTAAGGTAAAGGTGTATTCGGGCTCGGGCTCTGACGGAAAGTCGTCGAGGGCGCTGGGGCGGATACGCTGGTGACCGCCGCTGGTACGACCGGGCTCGCGCTTCGGCAAGGCAACGGCGTGAGCGGCACATGGGCGTGCGTCGACACGTACGGCGTCAACGACGTCTGCGAGGTCGTGGTGAAGCCCGTCGGCAGATTCTGCATCTGTGGCCGCGGACTAGCACACGTGAAACCCACTGCGGCGACCGAGCTCTTGGCAGTGGTGTTCGTCGGCACCACCGGCGTTTGGAACAACGCTGCAAGACACACAATATTGTTACTCGTGACCGTATAACTCCTGGAGACGCACGAACGATCGGATGGGGTCGCTGGAGGAGTCTAGGGCAGGATTTTCGAGGAGAAGGGTACCCGTCGACCCAAGATTTTTAGGAAATTCGACGTAGCACACAGGTGGTACTTTACAAGGATTAGTGAGCCACTCCTGCAGAGCTTTCTGAAGCCTCCTGACGTGGAGCGGCTTGCTCGCCATGCCGACCAGTGCCATGATCTCCAGGAACTCCTCCTCACCGGCGTCGCATAATTGTTGCACGTCGTCGCCTCCTGTTGACAGTACGACGTGTTATTCAAGATTTCATTAGAGAGAAAAAAGAAAACTTATATCTCGCGCGGTAAACTACGGCGGATGAAGAAATCAATGCAGTCTCACTGATGGCAAACTCGAGTCTTTAGAGCAAATTCGATTCGGAATTATGCAAGAAAACTCAAATTTGGAGTATTGTAATTTATTAAGACTTAAGACTTGTCAAATCTAAAATTCAAACTTATTAAGATTTAAATATTTAGGAACAATATCAATAATCATTACACTTGAAATTTGTCTTATGTGAGATATTCAGATTTGAATTTAGAGTTGAGTCTGAGTTTTCCATAAGATGTATATAACATCAGATTTGCAGTACAGATTCGTGGTCTACTTATGTTATTTATTTCAATGTCAGTGGTGGAATCTTATCAGTTCTAAATTAAATTTGCATTTCTAGAAGCTTTATTTAACTTAAATTTGTCAGTGGTGGAATCTTATCAGTTCTAAATTAAATTTGCGTTCATTTCTAGAAGCTTTATTTAACTTAAATTTGTTTGATATCAAGTTCGCAGTTTAACTCAATAACTCACATTTAACTCTGAACTGAAATCTGAGTATCTTACGCGAAGGAAATCTCAAGCTCTGATTATTAACACGGATCTAGGATTGTCATAACCGAGCTTGTCCTCGACCACGTCTTACCCATTTCAAGAAGCGTGTCGTAGTATCCTAGCAGCGAGGCGCGCTGCATCACCCTGTAGAGCTGCAGCTCGGCCTCGTTCTGCGGCACGGACGTCTGCACCACTGCAAATCGCAAATCGTTAAAGAGGTTCATTAAGAGAGAGATATCCGCGCGCGCAATGGACGACGACGCCGATCGGCGGAGACCTTCTGTGTCGCGACAGCTGACGTGACAATCAGTCCCGTCACGGATCACGCGGTTCTTTCCCGTCGCTCGCGCTCGACGATTAACAATGTCCGATAATTAAAACAGCCCATCTCGAAGCCGTGAATTCAACCGGCCAGCAAAGAATCACACGAATGTATCACGAGCGCGACCTACATCGCATCTCTTACACCTAATAATCGAAACGAAGGAATTCGGATACTCCCTTATCCAAGTCGCTGATCGCACAACCCCTTTGATATCACCCTCGCATCCCGGACATTCAGAGACAGCTATGGAAGCCGCGCCGGCACGATCACGCGAATCCAGGCGAAGAGCCAGCCGCTCGAATGTCCGACTAGTTTCTTGCAAATTTCGAGGAACTGCGAGAAAAAGCGGCGTGCACACACGTACCGCGTATAAATTAATACCGGTGTGCCGACGTCGGCGGGGGCAGGGGGAGGAAGAGAGAGGGAAGCAGGAGAGAGGAGAGCACAGGGTAAGGCTGAAGAAAGAGCGGAGGTAGAAGGAGCAAGCAAGAGAGAGAGAGAGAGAGAGAGAGACAGCGAGAGGGGTTGAAAAAAACTGGCCGACGGGTCTTATTACGAACCCGGGTCCCGGTCTCACGCTCGTGCACGCGGCCTCCTCTCGGGTCCGCGAATAAGTCTCCGCCGACGACGACGACGACAAGGACGACGGCGGCGATGATGGCGGGGTGGCGACTCGTTCCGCGAGATTTTTCTGGCGCGAACCGCGCGACCCGCGAAAAAACGCTCTACGTGAAAGCACCGTGTCTTGGAGTCGCGCGGGTCAGCGGGACCGCGACTCGGCGGGACCATAGAAGAGGAAGGGCGGTTGGGGGGGGGAGAGAGAGAGAGAGAGAGAGAGAGAGAAAGGAGCGCGTCACTAGTGCGCTACTCCTGTCGTCGCTCGGCAGATCTTCGAATGCGCGCGCTCTTCATGGAGAAGATGGTAGTGCGATCAGACCGCTTTGGGAAATTTTATGGTTAACAGGACACTTTTCCTTCCTTCGCTTTGTCTTAAATGCTCTTTGATGACACCAAGGCAAAAGTGTTAATTCAATGCTCAACACTTTTGTCTTGGTGTTATCAATTAGTAAATTGTACACTTTTACACCTGTTTACCTGGTTTGAGATGTGATTTTTGAAAATGAAAGGGGAAAGCAGAGAGAGAGAGAGAGAAGAACAACAAAGCTGCGCACAAATACGAGTCCCAGCTCGTGACGAAAAATCGTTGAAATTTCTCTCGGTTTCGGTGACATCGCTACACGGAATCACCAAAGATTTCCGCCACGTTGCGATTTCGTCGGTTTTTGCCACTGTCGATTCCCGCCTTCCTCCCCGCTCTCATTATTATTGTCGCTCGCAATTTATTTATAATCGCCGTGGCTGACATCTTATTCTCGTTTTCATGACCTTATTAATACCGCGCGTATGTGATATACACGTTGTTGATCAGCTACCGAAGCCTGTCATCCGCGCGGCGACACTTCGATCGAGCTTTTGTTAAAAAATAAAACCACGCGCAATCGTCCGCGCTCATCATCAACTTCACGCCGCATTAACTGAATTTATTAATAATTTCATCCTGCATTTATTTACTCGACCTTAATTGAGGATTGCGCGCCAAGTGCGCTCAGAGACGCACTCGGGATGCGCAAAATGCGCCGCTCTGCAATCTTAAAAAATTATTAACTTCTATTCTACTGTTTTTTTTTTCATCCTAAACAATTTCAAAGAATTTCAAGTGATAGAAATAATTTTCGTCGACATCTCTTGAACCTTCATTCTAGGAGATCTCGAGGTCTTGCAGAAATACTCCGATTGATCCGTTCCACTGCGGCGTTTAGTACCCAATTAAATTAATTACCAACATATGAATCGAGCCAAATTATCAAATTAATTACAATTAACTTGTCTCGATTCATCGAGAATCCCCAGACGAAGGAGAGGACCGAGACAGCCCGGGCTCTTAATTATCTTTCTCTTTTTTCACCCTGTGTTTCCCGTCCTCGTCTCTTCGAACCTGACGATCGTCACAGGACGATCGAGTTGCGCGTCGTATACCAGCTCACCCTGGTGTACACGCCGGTGTGTATACTTGTGACCGGCGCGGCCTAGGCCGGCGCATTTACATAACGACTTTTTTGGCACGGGGTGGCTCGTTTTTGTCGGCCGGGAACGTGAACGCGGGCCCCGGAGGCGGAGAGGCCGGCGCGTCGCGACGGCGAGAAAAACCTGATCCCATGGCGGCATCACGGCTCCCTGGGAACCCCCGGGGGCTGCCGTGTGCGCTGCCGCCGCCGCCGTCGCTGTCGATGGGACGCGTAGGTACCCTACCCGGGTCGTCCTCGTCGCACTCGTCGTCGTCGTTGTTGTCGTCGCGAACTTACGCGTTCCCTGTGAGCGACGGTGCGCGACCGGTCGCGCTCGTCCGACGCTTTTCGAGCTTGCGAGAAAAAAAAAGAAGCGTCAGTAGTGCGCGGAGGAAGAGCAGGGGGTTGTTGCGCTCGCCGATGAAAGGAGGAAGAAAGACGAGACGAGAAGAAGCGAACCCTGTCGTCACGATATCTCCACGTCGTTGACCGTCGTCCTGCGATCTTAATGATATGGAGCGGCGATCGCCATTTTCCCAAGCTCCTCTGACGTATATTGGCGAATTATCAGTATCTCGATCGAAACTGAGGAGAACGAGTACTGGCACTCAGGTAGACAGGTGCGTGAAAATTTGGCAGGAACTTTATAATTTATTATAATTTTTTCACAAATTCTTCCCAATTTTATTACTTTTCTATATTGAAGGAAAAAATATTTGAAAAATATTTATTTGGTGGATATTAATAATATATTTATTTAAATCTAAATTTTATTATTTTTAAGAAAGTATGTGTTTCCTTATGTGAAAAATATTTACACTGAGAAAATATATATTATAATTTTTTCACATAAATTCTTCCCAATTTTACCAATTTTCTACACTGAGGGAAAAGATATTTGAAAAATATTTATTTTCGGTGTGTGTGTGAATATTAATAATAAATTTATTTAAATCTAAATTCTATTATTTTTAGATAAGATGAACAATTCATTTTCATGAAAAGCCAAGATTTTTTTAAAGAAAGTATGTTTCCTTGTGTGAAAAATATTTTATATTGGTATAAATAAGTATATGCTATCAGTCCCCGCGAAAAAAATATTTTTATTTCTTAGATATTTTTTCTCTCACACACAGTGCATTAGTATAGGAATAGAGTGTCATTAAAGTCTGTTGTGCTAAGGGACATAGTACATGTATCGTTCATTTGCAGCAGCAATGACAACTAAAATTAAAAATTATGATTTTTCAGGAGACACGATTTAATGTTTGGAATTGCTATAACTTTGTATGAGAATTTTAAAAATTATATTGGCATAATTTAGCAGAGTTGGGAAAGTTACTTTTTAAAAGTAACTAGTTACAGTTCCCTTTGCTGAAAATGTAACTAATTACAGTTACAAGTTACTGGCTATGAAAAGTAACTCATTACAGTTACTCAAAAAATAACGAGTCGTTACTTTTAAATTACTTTCTTGAAATGATTGTAAATTATTATTGTAAACACAAAAATCTTACATTTTAAGTTTTATTAAAATGTAAGAATTGAATTTTATAATTAATATTTATCACATTAATTAGTCAATCCACTTGACAAATTTCAAATCTGTACTTAATATAAAATAAAAATTTAATGATAGCCTTGTAGAAGTAAAAGTATTTAATCATATACTCCATAAATACATTGATAAATTTCCCAGATAGCACAAAGAATTTAAAAAGAATCAGTCGTATGTCACCAATTCTGAGTCCATTTTAAATGCATACAGAATTCATTTCACTGAACTAAACTCTGAAGAATTCTTTTTACATCTGAAAATAAACTCAAAATTAGTGACATATGACTGGATTCTTTTTTAATTCTTTTTGAATTCTCTGTGCTATTTGGATTATTAAATTAACATACGATTACTATATAATTTTAATTTCATTTTACGTTCCCCAAGTAACTGTTGAAGTAACTGTTAAAAAAGTTCAAAAAGTTCATTACAAGTAATGAGTTACTTCCCAATTCTGTAATTTAGTAAAGTAACATCGTAAGTAATCGTTGTTTTAGCTATAAATAGTACATATACCAACCTTCCTCCCTGTACTAATAACTAATAACCCTGTACTCAATAAGGGCGATTTTTGAGTTGTGTTATTGCAGCAAATGAGCAATATATGATAAACATGAATGTAATCTGGTCAGCGATAAAGTACTCACCCGAGTCGAAATTTTGATTCTATTTTCAACCTTACTATTCCATTTAACACCTATTTTAATAGGCTGAAACCTACATCAAACTCTTTTGATTCTTTTTAACCTACTCGAGTCGAAATTTTAACTTTACTTTCAGCCTTACTATTAACATCCTACTATAATACAATCTATATAATTAAAAAAAGTGAAAAGAGAAATTCCAGATATCATCAGGGTCAAAGTAGAAGTAAATTATATCATTAGAATTAATGCTTTGCTAACTTGGCTCCTACTACACTGACAGAACAAAATAGTTGGAATAACTATAATCTCACTATACTTTATAGTTCGTTTTGGCCTCAAACATATATTTATAGTTCATCTAAACATGAAGATATAGTAGAATGAACACAGATTTATAGTCACTATCTTATTATTCTATATATATGGTAAAGCACCTTTTGGGAATATAGTTACATGTACCTATGTTTGCCAAATATTCCAATTGTATTGACTATATAAAATAGTTAATTTCTCTTACCATTCAATATTTGCTACCTTACTATATTTTTTATTTCAAATAATTATAATTCCTAGTAAAAATTTTACACGGGTCAGTTATATTGTATGCTTATATTGTAAATATTACAAATATTATAGTAACATTTACTATAAAAATGATATTCCTATAATCTTTTTATGCCATTATAATTCCAAATATCATACATTTTTCTCTCAGTGTACGTTGTAGAATTCAAGGTTTAACATAGGGCCAAAATTTCGACTCCGATCCAATCTTGCTGAATCTCATGATTCGATATACTTCAAGTGGCTGTGAAGTTTATAGTATATTAATCCATCAGGGCGCTCGTCTCGCCGCGCCGGCGGCGGCGAGAAGCGGAAAGAACGCGAATTCCGAACGCGCGACCGGAGAAATTCCCCGCGAATACCCATACACAGTGCGGCGCGGAGTCGCGCCGTGTTGTCGTCCGACAACTCCGCCGCCGTCGGCGGGTTTTACTATTGTTTTCTATCCTTGGATGATGTTTTACGATCATTGTGTCGGGAATTAACCCGCTCGGTGCCCCGCGAGAGTGGAGAAAAACGGGGAGAGACGCGCGCGCGCGCGCGCGCGATTCGCAAGGAGAACCAGACTAGACGCGCGGGGCTCCCTCCACCCTGTCCCCCCGAAAAAGAAACGGACGTGAGACTAAATCAGAGGTGAACGCGAATTCTACGGGTGCACCGATGCGCGCACATAATCGTCATAGTCCGCGTGACGCGACGAATGCGCGCAAAAAGGAGCAATCGCGCATTTTAATCCTCTATATGTTCCTCGAGTAATTACGATATCAAAAAACGGCGGCGCACAGTCCAGATTATACTGCAATTCTAAGCAAAATCGTAAATCGCGTAACTTGTTCTCGTAAAATTCGTGAAAATTTATGAGTAGATTTACAATTGTATGCGAAATCATATGTACAATCACTTGTAAATATCGTAAATTACATGAAATCGTAGATATTTACGAATAATTGTACGACATATAATATGGCATAGAATTGTAAATTTACTCATAAGTTCTTACATATTTTACGAGAACAAGTTACGAGACTTACGATTCTGTTTAGAATTGCAGCATTAATTTCTCAGGGCGCAAAAGGACATGAAATTTCGAATTCTCTGTTTAAAATATTTTCGTCGTTTTATATTATCGTAGACATTCCAAAGAGAGTGCTATAAATCATGCAACTTTAAGTATAACATTAATCTACACTTCTGAGAGACACAACTGAGATTGATCTAACTTATAAAGTTATAGTTATTTTTGGCCCTAACTATATTTTTTGGTTGCTTTAATACGCAAACGATAACATAAGATCACTAACATTATAGTAAAATTTAATAAAAAAAGGTTAATCATAACTTGTAGTAATTATTTCTCTATGTAATTACAGTCACAAATGTCAAACATTTTTTTCTCATGCATTTATGATGCGTCGACTTAACATAGAATTCACATCACTGTATGATAACTTAATGATGGATTTAAATTTAATGATAGATTCGGTATACTTGCTTCATAAATGTAACGAAAATAAATGTAAAATTTCCATCATCGATTGCCTCACGTCGTGATAAACATGCAAGTCTATCTGGAGGAATGAATATACGTTGTCTGCTTCAAAAAGTAAAGGCGGAGTAAAAAATCAAAGAGGGACAAAGGGAGAATTCGATCTACGAATGCAAAAGCGAACCCGCGACGACGCCGGCGCGTCGCGGAGCAAAAGAAATTTCGCAGGAGGCCGAGAGCTGCGGAGGAGTAAAATGCAAACTTGTTTGCTACGGCGCGTAATTCGATCAATCGGTCGATCGGATCGAGTCGGAATTTCAGGGAGAAAATCGCCTGTCCCGCGTCCGTGAGCTCGCAACGAGAAGTGTCTCGGATGTCCTGCTAGCAACCCGAGTCGAGATTTTGATCCTATGTTGAACCTGGAATTCTGTCTACACTGCAGTAGCTAAGATAGCAAAGTAGGTTTAAGTCTAATGATTAATAATAATTTACTAATGATTAATTACTAATTAATAATAAATAATAATTAATAAATAAATAATAATAAATAATTAATAATTAATTTACTAACGATTAATGATAATTTACTCCTACTTTGACCCTGATGATGTCTGAAATTTCCGCTCTTACTTTATTTGGTGTCAAAATAGGTTGTGTAATAGTAGGATCTTAGGAAGTAAAGTAGGTTTGGTTGCGAACCTCTATTGAAGCTTTAGCTCCTACATAGAATATATGTGTTTTATAGAATTCAAGGTTCAACACAGAGTCAAAATTTCGACTCGGAAATGAGTGTCAATATCGTCGAAATAGGTTTCACCTAGATTGTAGATTATCTAAGTGGGCTCAAACTATTTTTAAGAGCCATAAAAAAGAAACTCCGATAATTAATCACAATTAATGACAGAAAAAAAGGAGTTCAAGCACAGTCGTTGTAGTGTGCTATTTTTAAGAGCGCCAAAATTGCGTCAAAATTTTGGCAAGGTAGAGTTAAAGGTTCAAAAGAGGAGTTAATGAGTATCAATATGGTCAAAGTAGGTTTTACCTAGACTATAAACCGTCTAAAGTAGACGCAAACTATCCTTAAGAGCGTCAAAGTAGCATCAAAATTTCGACTCGGGAACGTCGTCGG